>NW_020527125.1:0-15057 GCF_003368295.1 Carassius auratus | reverse complement strand
TTATTATTATTATTATTAGGGTTCAAGCACTCAGTGCTGAAACCCTATTGTAATTGTTAGGATTTTTTATTATTATTAGGGGTTCAAGCACGCAGTGCTGAAACCCTATTGTAATTGTTAGGATTTTTAGGGGTTCAAGCACGCAGTGCTGAAACCCTATTGTATTGTTAGGATTTTTATTATTATTATTATTATTATTATTATTATTATTATTCTCCCTAAACTGAACGTGCAGCCCAAACCGTAAGGCCTAGAGAGCTGAAATTTGGTCAGATGTAGAGCTCATTTTGAGATATCAAAGTCTCGCCCAATCGGCCTAACGGGGGCGCTACAGCGCAAAAAACAAAAATTTTGGACATTTTTGGCCGTAAATCGTAAACCGTTAGCCGTAGACTCAAAAACATGGCATTGTTGCAATCCTTGGGTTAGCCCGAACAAAAGTGCACGGCGCCTTTTTGGGGTCTACGACGCACCGTTTTCTCGCAAAATCGAGCTATATCCGAAACCTACTTTTGCGAACTAGTCCTAGGATTTTCAACCAATCAGAACCAAACCACTTCATAAATATTCCCTGGACACTCAATATCAATAATTATCAAAAAAAAGTTGAAATTTCAATTCTTACGCGAAACAGTACACCAAAAAGCGTCTATGCTAACGTTAGCCAAATGCTATTTTGACTATAACTCTTGAACGGAATGAGATATCTTCACCAAACTCGGTACACATATGTATGAGCTCAATCTTTGGTCAAATAAAAAAAATTGCGCATCTCTGCCACTTGGGGGCGCTATAAGATAGAAAAAACACATAAATGGCTATAACTAGGCAACCGTTGGCTCGATCGACTTGAAAATGGTATGCAGTGTCTTGGTCTGAAGGGGCACAAGTACCTATGAGGACATTTGCATATCTCAAAAAACATGGCCGCCATTGGCCAAACAAATTTAAGCACCTATTTGAAAGGGTTAACGGATGTTGATCGGAACGAAACTCGCTGGGTACGTTCGACTCATGAACCTTAAGGTCTGTAAGAATTTTGAAAGAAATCGGCCACTAGTTGGCGCTAACGAGTTTTATGGCTCTGTAATCACGTGGTGTTTCACATATCAACACAATATGCATATCATTTGATAGATCTCCTCATAATGCACAACTTTGCCTCAAGAACCATTGCTGTCAATCAAATCGTTCAATTGTTATTCACAAATATGTTAAAAACCTACTTTTGCGAACTAGTCCTAGGTTTTTTGCCCGATCGGAACCAAACCACTGCAGTAATATTCTGTGGACTCTCTAGATCAATAATTATTAAAAAAATGTTGAATTTTGTCCTTTGGTTAGCTGTAAAGGGGTAATTTAGAAAAAGGGGTGTGGCCAAACATACCCCAAAGCCTATAAAACCTAAACGAAAACTCAAAACTTTATGAAACTCAGTGAAATCATGTAACAGGTGACTCTTAACAAGCATGCAAAGTTTCATGGAGATCAGACCATAGGTGGCGCTAATAACAGTAGAAAAGGTCTCAAACACAAGATTTATATGGTAAATGGCCTCCAAATTGTTTGAAAATGCTCATATATTCACTCAAAAACACTAAATCTTCATATCATATGATAAATCTCCTCATTCTGAACAACTTTGCCTCTGGGACCAATGTTGTCAATAAAGCTGTTAATTAAATATTCAAGATTATTTAAAAAGTTACTTTGGCATACTTGTGATACGGGTTTAAGATGAAAATCAATAAAACCACTGAAGTACAAATTCTCTAGACTCTGAAGGTCAATAATTATCAAAAACATGTTGAACAATTGCATTTGGGCAACTATAAACCAATAATTTTATAATATGTTATTTGCATAGTGTACAAAAGGCCTATTATACGAACAGAAAGCCCACAAATTATCAAAACTGTGTAAAATAATGCATGATTTCATTCTAAACAAGCAATGCAAAATTTAAGAGAGATTGGGCAAAAAAAAATAACAACACTATAACAGTTATGTTTTAAAACACAGTGTTGTTTGAGTAAATGCAATTTATAACCACTAGATGGCAGCGGAAGACCACTAATGGGCTCATTCAGCTAGTTAAACAGTACTGGTTTTTCATGAATTCATGCCAAAACATTAATAAATTAACTGTTATAACATTTTAAATCTCATTGAATTGAATGTTTTCCATTTTGTTTATACAGATGTATCAGTTTTTACAATTTTGCCACATTATGTTTACAGTTTAACCTGAAAATGACATCTAAACTCTGAAAAAGAGAAGACTTGCAATAATTTTATGTCACCTATCACATTATTTCAAATACCTATATCTGCAACAAAAATGTTTGTGGATGTATTGTGTGTCTTTTGTGTGTGTGTGTGTGTGTGCATATGCTTATAAAGTATACATATATTAGTCTTATCATTTAGCTTTCAGTGTGTGTGTCTGTCTGTTAAACCTGTTCTCCATTTTGGATGTGTTTAATGTCATCCAAACATCCAGGTTGGCTCTGACCACGTCAGATGCCTTAAATGCTTGAACCCCGGTAAAATGCTGCTTGCAGCTTTAATTATTATTATTATATTATTATTATTCTTCCGCCCTAGAACTGAACGTGCAGCCCAAACCGTAAGGCCTAGAGAGCTGAATTTGGACAGATCGTAGAGCTCATTTTGGGGAGAACTTATCAAAGTCTCAGCCCAATCGGCCAAACGGGGGCGCTATAGCGCAAAAACAAAAAATTTTGGACGTTTTTGGCCGTGAATCGTAAACCGTTAGCCATAAACTCAAAAACATGGCATCATAGCAATCCTTGGGTTAGCCCGAACAAAAGTGCACGGCGCCTTTTTGGGGTCTACGACGCACCGTTTTCTCGCAAAATCGAGCTATATCCGAAACCTACTTTTGCGAACTAGTCCTAGGATTTTCAACCAATCAGAACCAAACCACTTCAGAAATATTCCCTGGACACTCAATATCAATAATTATCAAAAAAAAGTTGAAATTTCAATCTTTTACGCGAAACAGTACGCCAAAAAGCGTCTATAGTAACGTTGGCCAAATGCTATTTTAACTATAACTCTTGAACGGAATGAGATAACTTCACCAAACTTGGTACACATATGTACGAGCTCAATTTTGGGTAAAATAAAAAAAATTGCGCATCTCTGCCACTTGGGGGCGCAATAAGATAGAAAAAACACATAAATGGCTATAACTAGGCAACCGTTGGCTCGATCGACTTGAAAATTGGTATGCAGTGTCTTGGTCTGAAGGGGCACAAGTACCTATGAGGACATTTGCATATCTCAAAAAACATGGCCGCCATTGGCCAAACAATTTAAGCACCTATTTGAAAGGGTTAACGGATGTTGATCGGAACGAAACTCGCTGGGTACGTTCGACTCATGAACCTTAAGGTCTGTAAGAATTTTGAAAGAATCGGCCACTAGTTGGCGCTAACGAGTTTTATGGCTCTGTAATCACGTGGTGTTTCACATATCAACACATATGCATATCATTTGATAGATCTCCTCATAATGCACAACTTTGCCTCAAGAACCATTGCTGTCAATCAAATCGTTCAATTGTTATTCACAAATATGTTAAAAACCTACTTTTGCGAACTAGTCCTAGGTTTTTTGCCCGATCAGGAACCAAACCACTGCAGTAATATTCTGTGGACTCTCTAGATCAATAATTATCAAAAAAAATGTTGAATTTTTGTCCTTTGGTTAGCTGTAAAGGGGTAATTTAGAAAAAGGGGTGTGGCCAAACATACCCCAAAGCCTATAAAACCTAAACGAAAACTCAAAACTTTATGAAACTAGGTGAAATCATGTAACAGGTGACTCTCAACAAGGCTGCAAAGTTTCATGGAGATTGATCCATAGGTGGCGCTATAACAGTAGAAAAGGTCTCATAAACACAAGATTTAGATGGTAAATGGCCTCAAACTGTTTGAAAATGCACATATATTCACTCAAAAACACAAATCTTCATATCATATGATAGATCTCCTCATTCTGAAAAACTTTGCCTCTGGGACCAATTTTGTCAATAAATCTGTTAATTAAATATTCAAGATTATTTGAAAAAGTTACTTTGGCAAAGTATTCCAAGGCTTTAAGCTGAAAATCAATAAAACCACTGAAGTACAATTCTCTAGACTCAGAAGGTCAATAATTATCAAAAACATGTTGAACAATTGCATTTGGACAACTATAAACCAGTAATTTTATAATATGTTATTTGCATAGTGTACACAAAGGCCTATTAATACAAACAGAAAGCCCACAAATTATCAAAAACTGTGTAAAATAATGCATAATTTCATTCTAAACGAGCATGCCATATTTAAGAGATATTGGGCAAAAAACACTAAGAGTTTAAAAGGATTAACACATTGATGTATGAGAAATTGCCATTTATAACCACTAGATGGCAGCGGAAAACCACTAATGGGCTCATTCAGCTAACTTAAACTGTACAGTTGAAAGGATGTAATGCCTAAACAATACAAAAAACACTCTTACAACATTTCAAATCTCATTGAGTTAAAGTTTTCCATTTTGTTCATTCAGACATATCAGTTTTTAAAATTTTGCCACATTATGATTACAGTGAAACCTGAAAATGACATCTAAATCTTAAAAACGAGTTTAATCATTTAATTTCAGTGTGTGTGTCTGTCTGTTAGCCTATTCTCCATTTTGGATGTGTTAACGGCCATCCATATATGTCCAGGTTGGCTCTGACCACCTAAGATCCCTTAAGTGCTTGAACGCCCGTAAATGCTGCTTGCAGCTTTAATTAGGGGTTCAAGCACGCAGTGCTGAACCCTATGTAATTGTTAGGATTTTTATTATTATTATTATTATTATTATTATTATTCTTCCGCCTTAAAACTGAACGTGCAGCCCAAACCGTAAGGCCTAGAGAGCTGAAACTTGGTCAGATCGTAGTAGTCTTGCTCGCTACTCAGATACAAAGAACCGGCCCAATCGGCCTAACGGGGGCGCTACAGCCGCAAAAAACAAAAATTTTGGACATTTTTGGCCGTAAAGTGTAAAACCGTTAGCCATTAGACTCAAAAACATGGCATTGTTGCAATCCTTGGGGTTAGCCCGAACAAAAGTGCACGGCGCCTTTTTGGGGTCTACGACGCACCGTTTTCTCGCAAAATCGAGCTATATCCGAAACCTACTTTTGCGAACTAGTCCTAGGATTTTCAACCAATCAGAACCAAACCACTTCATAAATATTCCCTGGACACTCAATATCAATAATTATCAAAAAAAAGTTGAAATTTCAATTCTTACGCGAAACAGTACACCAAAAAGCGTCTATGCTAACGTTAGCCAAATGCTATTTTGACTATAACTCTTGAACGGAATGAGATATCTTCACCAAACTCGGTACACATATGTATGAGCTCAATCTTTGGTCAAATCAAAAAAATTGCGCATCTCTGCCACTTGGGGGCGCTATAAGATAGAAAAAACACATAAATTGCTATAACTAGGCAACCGTTGGCTCGATCGACTTGAAAATCGGTATGCAGTGTCTTGGTCTGAAGGGGCACAAGTACCTATGAGGACATTTGCATATCTCAAAAAACATGGCCGCCATTGGCCAAACAAATTTAAGCACCTATTTGAAAGGGTTAACGGATGTTGATCGGAACGAAACTCGCTGGGTACGTTCGACTCATGAACCTTAAGGTCTGTAAGAATTTTGAAAGAAATCGGCCACTAGTTGGCGCTAACGAGTTTTATGGCTCTGTAATCACGTGGTGTTTCACATATCAACACAATATGCATATCATTTGATAGATCTCCTCGTAATGCACAACTTTGCCTCAAGAACCATTGCTGTCAATCAAATCGTTCAATTGTTATTCACAAATATGTTAAAAACCTACTTTTGCGAACTAGTCCTAGGTTTTTTGCCCGATCGGAACCAAACCACTGCAGTAATATTCTGTGGACTCTCTAGATCAATAATTATTAAAAAAATGTTGAATTTTGTCCTTTGGTTAGCTGTAACGGGTAATTTAGAAAAAGGGGTGTGGCCAAACATACCCCAAAGCCTATAAAACCTAAAGGAAAACTCAAAACTTTATGAAACTCAGTGAAATCATGTAACAGGTGACTCTTAACAAGCATGCAAAGTTTCATGGAGATCAGACCATAGGTGGCGCTATAACAGTAGAAAAGGTCTCAAAACACAAGATTTATATGGTAAATGGCCCCAAATTGTTTGAAAATGCTCATATATTCACTCAAAAACACTAAATCTTCATATCATATGATAGATCTCCTCATTCTGAACAACTTTGCCTCTGGGACCAATGTTGTCAATAAAGCTGTTAATTAAATATTCAAGATTATTTTAAAAAGTTACTTTGGCATACTTGTGATACGGTTTAAGATGAAAATCAATAAAACCACTGAAGTACAATTCTCTAGACTCTGAAGGTCAATAATTATCAAAAACATGTTGAACAATTGCATTTGGACAACTATAAACCAGTAATTTTATAATATGTTCTTTTCATAGTGTACACAAAGGCCTATTAATACAAACAGAAAGCCCACAAATTATCAAAACTGTGTAAAACAATGCATAATTTCATTCTAAACAAGCATGCAAAATTTAAGAGAGATTGGGCAAAAAAAAAAAAAAAACACTATAACAGTTATGTTTAAAAACAGTGTTGCTTGAGTAAATGCAATTTATAACCTCTAGATGGCAGTGGAAGACCACTAATGGGCTCATTCAGTTAAGTTGAACAGTACTGTTGAAAGGATTCATGAATTCATCCCAAAACATTAAAAATGTAACTGTTATAACATTTTAAATCTCATTGAGTCAATGTTTTCCATTTTGTTCTTACAGATATATCAGTTTTTACTATTTTGCCACATTGTGATTACAGTTTAACCTGAAAATGACATCTAAACTCTTAAAAAGAGAAGACTTGCAATAAGTTTATTGTCACCTATCACTTATTTCAAATACCTATATCTGCAACAAAATGTTTGTGCATGTATATGTGTGTCTTTCTGTGTGTGTGTGTGTGTGTGTGCATATGCTTATAGAGTATACATATATTAGTCTAATCATTTACTTTCAGTGTGTGTGTCTGTCTGTTAACCTGTTCTCCATTTTGGATGTGTTTTAAATGTCATCCATGCATCCAGGTTGGCTCAGACCACCTCAGAGGCCTTAATTGTGCTTGAACCCCCGGTAAATGCTGCTTGCAGCTTAATTATTATTATTATTATTCTTCTTCGCCCTAGAACTGAACGTGCAGCCCAAACCGTAAGGCCTAGAGAGCTGAAATTTGGACAGATCGTAGAGCTCATTTTGGGGAGAACTTATCAAAGTCTCAGCCCAATCGGCCAAACGGGGGCGCTACAGCGCAAAAAACAAAAATTTTGGACGTTTTTGGCCGTAAATCGTAACCGTTAGCCGTAAACTCAAAAAACATGGCATTTATGCAATCCTTGGGTTAGCCCGAACAAAAGTGCACGGCGCCTTTTGGGGTCTACGACGCACCGTTTTCTCGCAAAATCGAGCTATATCCGAAACCTACTTTTGCGAACTAGTCCTAGGATTTTCAACCAATCAGAACCAAACCACTTCATAAATATTCCCTGGACACTCAATATCAATAATTATCAAAAAAAAGTTGAAATTTCAATTCTTACGCGAAACAGTACGCCAAAAAGCGTCTATGCTAACGTTAGCCAAATGCTATTTTGACTATAACTCTTGAACGGAATGAGATATCTTCACCAAACTCGGTACACATATGTATGAGCTCAATCTTTGGTCAAATCAAAAAAAATTGCGCATCTCTGCCACTTGGGGGCGCTATAAGATAGAAAAAACACATAAATTGCTATAACTAGGCAACCGTTGGCTCGATCGACTTGAAAATCGGTATGCAGTGTCTTGGTCTGAAGGGGCACAAGTACCTATGAGGACATTTGCATATCTCAAAAAACATGGCCGCCATTGGCCAAACAAATTTAAGCACCTATTTGAAAGGGTTAACGGATGTTGATCGGAACGAAACTCGCTGGGTACGTTCGACTCATGAACCTTAAGGTCTGTAAGAATTTTGAAAGAAATCGGCCACTAGTTGGCGCTAACGAGTTTTATGGCTCTGTAATCACGTGGTGTTTCACATATCAACACAATATGCATATCATTTGATAGATCTCCTCATAATGCACAACTTTGCCTCAAGAACCATTGCTGTCAATCAAATCGTTCAATTGTTATTCACAAATATGTTAAAAACCTACTTTTGCGAACTAGTCCTAGGTTTTTTGCCCGATCGGAACCAAACCACTGCAGTAATATTCTGTGGACTCTCTAGATCAATAATTATTAAAAAAATGTTGAATTTTGTCCTTTGGTTAGCTGTAAACGGGTAATTTAGAAAAAGGGGTGTGGCCAAACATACCCCAAAGCCTATAAAACCTAAAGGAAAACTCAAAACTTTATGAAACTCAGTGAAATCATGTAACAGGTGACTCTTAACAAGCATGCAAAGTTTCATGGAGATCAGACCATAGGTGGCGCTATAACAGTAGAAAAGGTCTCAAAACACAAGATTTATATGGTAAATGGCCCCAAATTGTTTGAAAATGCTCATATATTCACTCAAAAACACTAAATCTTCATATCATATGATAGATCTCCTCATTCTGAACAACTTTGCCTCTGGGACCAATGTTGTCAATAAAGCTGTTAATTAAATATTCAAGATTATTTTAAAAAGTTACTTTGGCATACTTGTGATACGGTTTAAGATGAAAATCAATAAAACCACTGAAGTACAATTCTGTAGACTCTGAAGGTCAATAATTATCAAAAACATGTTGAACAATTGCATTTGGACAACTATAAACCAGTAATTTTATAATATGTTCTTTTCATAGTGTACACAAAGGCCTATTAATACAAACAGAAAGCCCACAAATTATCAAAACTGTGTAAAACAATGCATAATTTCATTCTAAACAAGCATGCAAAATTTAAGAGAGATTGGGCAAAAAAAAAAAAAACACACTATAACAGGTTATGTTTCAAAACAGTGTTGCATAGAGTAATGCAATTTATAACCTCTAGATGGCAGTGGAAGACCAATGGGCTCATTCAGCATTAAGTTTGACAGTAACTGTTGAAAGGATTTATGAATTCATGCCCAAAACATTAAAGAAATGTAACTGTATAACATTTTAAATCTCATTGAGTCCAATGTTTTCCCATTTTTGTTCTGTACAGATATATCAGTTTTACTATATTTGGCCACATTGTGATTACAGTTTTAACCCTGAACATGCACATCTAAACTCTTAAAAAGAGAAGACTTGCCGAATAAGTTTATTGGTCACCTTATCACCTTATTTCAATACCTATAATCTTGCAACAAAATGTATTGGTGCATGTATAGTGTGTCTTTCTGTGGTGTGTGTGTGTGCATATGCTTATAGAGTATACATATATTAGTCTAATCATTTACTTTCAGTGTGTGTGTCTGTCTGTTAGCCTGTTCTCCATTTTGGATGTGTTTAAATGTCATCCATGCATCCAGGTTGGCTCAGACCACCTCAGAGGCCTTAATGTGCTTGAACCCCGGTAAATGCTGCTTGCAGCTTTAATATTAGGGGTTCAAGCACGCAGTGCTGAAACCCTATTTGTTAGGATTTTATTATTATTATTATTATTATTATTATTATTCTTCCGCCTTAAAACTGAACGTGCAGCCCAAACCGTAAGGCCTAGAGAGCTGAAACTTGGTCAGATGGTAGTAGTCTTGCTCGCTACTCAGATACAAAGAACCGGCCCAATCGGCCTAACGGGGGCGCTACAGCGCAAAAAACAAAAATTTTGGACAATTTTGGCCGTAAGTGTAAACCGTTAGCCATAGACTCAAAAACATGGCATTGTTGCAATCCTTGGGTTAGCCCGAACAAAAGTGCACGGCGCCTTTTTGGGGTCTACGACGCACCGTTTTCTCGCAAAATCGAGCTAAATCCGAAACCTACTTTTGCGAACTAGTCCTAGGATTTTCAACCAATCAGAACCAAACCACTTCATAAATATTCCCTGGACACTCAATATCAATAATTATCAAAAAAAAGTTGAAATTTCAATTCTTACGCGAAACAGTACACCAAAAAGCGTCTATGCTAACGTTAGCCAAATGCTATTTTAACTATAACTCTTGAACGGAATGAGATATCTTCACCAAACTCGGTATACATATGTATAAGCTCAATCTTTGGTCAAATCAAAAATATTGCGCATCTCTGCCACTTGGGGGCGCTATAAGATAGAAAAAACACATAAATGGCTATAACTAGGCAACTGTTGCCTCGATCGACTTGAAAATTGGTATGCAATGTCTCGGTCTGAAGGGGCACAAGTACATATGAGGACATTTGCATATCTCAAAAAAACATGGCCGCCATTGGCCAAACAATTTTAAGCACCTATTTGAAAGGGTTAACGGATGTTGATCGGAACGAAACTCGCTGGGTACGTTCGACTCATGAACCTTAAGGTCTGTAAGAATTTTGAAAGAAATCGGCCACTAGTTGGCGCTAACGAGTTTTATGGCTCTGTAATCACGTGGTGTTTCACATATCAACACAGTATGCATATCATTTGATAGATCTCCTCATAATGCACAACTTTGCCTCAAGAACCATTGCTGTCAATCAAATCATTCAATTGTTATTCACAAATATGTTAAAAACCTACTTTTGCGAACTAGTCCTAGGTTTTTTGTCCGATCGGAACCAAACCACTGCAGTAATATTCTGTGGACTCTCTAGATCAATAATTATTAAAAAAATGTTGAATTTTGTCCTTTGGTCAGCTGTAAAGGGGTAATTTAGAAAAAGGGGTGTGGCCAAACATACCCCAAAGCCTATAAAACCTTAACGAAAACTCAAACTTTATGAAACTCAGTGAAATCATGTAACAGTGACTCTTAACAAGCATGCAAAGTTTCATGGAGATCAGACCATAGGTGGCGCTATAACAGTAGAAAAGGTCTCAAAACACAAGATTTATATGGTAAATGGCCTCAAATTGTTTGTAAATGCTCATATATTCACTCAAAAACACTAAATCTTTATATCATTTGATAAATATCCTCATTCTGAACAACTTTGCCTCTGGGACCAACGTTGTCAATAAAGCTGTTAATTAAACATTCAAGATTATTTTAAAAAGGTACTTTGGCAAACTAGTGATCGGGTATAAGATGAAAATCAATAAAACCACTGAAGTACAATTCTCTAGACTCTGAAGGTCAATAATTATCAAAAACATGTTGAACAATTGCATTTAGACAACTATAAACCAGTAATTTTATATTATGTTATTTGCATAGTGTACACAAAGGCCTATTAATACAAACAGAAATCCCACAAATGATCAAAACTGTGTAAAATAATGCATGATTTCATTCTAAACAAGCATGCAAAATTTAAGAGAGATTGGGCAAAAATAAAAAAAATAACAACACTATAACAGTTATGTTTAGAAACACAGTGTTGTTTCAGTAAATGCAATTTATAACCACTAGATGGCAGCGGAAGACCACTAATGGGCTCATTCAGTTAAAATGAACAGTACTGTAGAAAGGATTCATGAATTCATGCCAAAACATTAATAAATTAACTGTTATAACATGTTACATCTTATTGAATCAATGTTTTCCATTTTGTTCATACAGACACATCATTTTTTACAATTTTGCCACATTGTGATTACAGTGAAACCTGAATGACATCTAAACTCTTAAAAACTAGTTTAATCATTTAATTTCACTGTGTGTGTGTCTTTCTTTTGGATGTATTTAAATGTCATCCATACATCCTGGTTGGCCGAGACCACCCCAGAGGCACAAAGACCTATTAATACAAACAGAAATCCCACAAATTATCAAAACTGTGTAAAGTAATGCATAATTTCATTCTAAACAAGCATGCAACATTTAAGAGAGATAGGGCAAAAAAACCCAACAACAACACTTTAACAGTTATGTTTAAAAACACAGTGTTGTTTGAGTAAATGCAATTTATAACCACTAGATGGCAGCGGAAGACCACTAATGGGCTCTTTCAGCTAGTACTGTTTTTATGAATTCATGCCAAAACATTAATAAATTAACTGTTATAACATTTTGTATCTCATTGAATTGATGTTTTCCATTTTGTTCATACAGATGTATCAGTTTTAACAATTTTGCCACATTATGATTACAGTTTAATCTGAAAATGACATCTAAACTCTAAAAAAAGAGAAGACTTGCAATAAGCTTATTGTCACCTATCACTTTTTATCAAATACCTATATCTGCAACAAAATGTTTGTGCATGTATATGTGTATCTTTGTGTGTCTTTGTGTGTGTGTGTGTGTGTGTGTGTGTGTGTGTGCATATGCTTATAGAGTATACATATATTAGTCTAATCATTTACTTTCAGTGTGCGTGTCTGTCTGTTAGCCTGTTCTCCATTTTGGATGTGTTTAACTGTCATCCATACATCCAGGTTGGCTCTGACCACCTCAGAGGCCTTAATGTGCTTGAACCCCGGTAAATGCTGCTTGCAGCTTTAATTATTATTATTATTATTATTATTATTCTGCCCTAAAACTGAACGTGCAGCCCAAACCGTAAGGCCTAGAGAGCTGAAATTTGGACAGATCGTAGTAGCTCATTTTGGGCAGAACTTATCAAAGTCTCGAGCCCAATCGGCCTAACGGGGGCGCTACAGCGCAAAAAACAAAATTTTGGACATTTTTGGCCGTAAATCGTAAACCGTTAGCCGTAGACTCAAAAACATGGCATTGTTGCAATCCTTGGGTTAGCCCGAACAAAAGTGCACGGCGCCTTTTTTGGGGTCTACGACGCACCGTTTTCTCGCAAAATCGAGCTATATCCGAAACCTACTTTGCGAACTAGTCCTAGGATTTTCAACCAATCAGAACCAAACCAATTCATAAATATTCCCTGGACACTCAATATCAATAATTATCAAAAAAAAGTTGAAATTTCAATTCTTACGCGAAACAGTACACCAAAAAGCGTCTATGCTAACGTTAGCCAAATGCTATTTTGACTATAACTCTTGAACGGAATGAGATATCTTCACCAAACTCGGTACACATATGTATGAGCTCAATCTTTGGTCAAATCAAAAAAAATTGCGCATCTCTGCCACTTGGGGGCGCTATAAGATAGAAAAAACACATAAATTGCTATAACTAGGCAACCGTTGGCTCGATCGACTTGAAAATTGGTATGCAGTGTCTTGGTCTGAAGGGGCCACAAGTACCTATGAGGACATTTGCATATCTCAAAAAACATGGCCGCCATTGGCCAAACAAATTTAAGCACCTATTTGAAAGGGTTAACGGATGTTGATCGGAACGAAACTCGCTGGGTACGTTCGACTCATGAACCTTAAGGTCTGTAAGAATTTTGAAAGAAATCGGCCACTAGTTGGCGCTAACGGAGTTTTATGGCTCTGTAATCACGTGGTGTTTCACATATCAACACAATATGCATATCATTTGATAGATCTCCTCGTAATGCACAACTTTGCCTCAAGAACCATTGCTGTCAATCAAATCGTTCAATTGTTATTCACAAATATGTTAAAAACCTACTTTTGCGAACTAGTCCTAGGTTTTTGCCCGATCGGAACCAAACCACTGCAGTAATATTCTGTGGACTCTCTAGATCAATAATTATTAAAAAAATGTTGAATTTTGTCCTTTGGTTAGCTGTAACGGGGTAATTTAGAAAAAAGGGTGTGGCCAAACATACCCCAAAGCCTATAAAACCTAAAGGAAAACTCAAAACTTTATGAAACTCAGTGAAATCATGTAACAGGTGACTCTTAACAAGCATGCAAAGTTTCATGGAGATCAGACCATAGGTGGCGCTATAACAGTAGAACAGGTCTCAAAACACAAGATTTATATGGTAAATGGCCTCAAATTGTTTGAAAATGCTCATATATTCACTCAAAAACACTAAATCTTCATATCATATGATAGATCTCCTCATTCTGAACAACTTTGCCTCTGGGACCAATGTTGTCAATAAAGCTGTTAATTAAAATATTCAAGATTATTTTAAAAAGTTACTTGGCATACTTGTGATACGGTTTAAGATTGAAAATCAATAAAACCACTGAAGTACAATTCTGTAGACTCTGAAGGTCAATAATTATCAAAAACATGTTGAACAATTGCATTTGGACAACTATAAACCAGTAATTTTATAATATGTTCTTTTCATAGTGTACACAAAGGCCTATTAATACAAACAGAAAGCCCCACACATTATCAAAACTGTGTAAAACAATGCATAATTTCATTGCTAAACAAGCATGCAAAATTTAAGAGAGATTGGCAAAAAAAAAAAAATCACTATAACACGTTATGTTTTAAAACAGTGTTGCTTGAGTTAAATGCAATTTATAACCTCTAGATGCAGTGGAAGACCACTAATGGGCTCATTCAGTTAAGTTGAACAGTACTGTTGAAAGGATTCATGAATTCATCCAAAACATTAAAAAATGTAACTGTTATAACATTTTAAATCTCATTGAAGTCAATGTTTTCCATTTTTGTTCTTACAGATATATCATTTTTTACTATTTTGCCAAATTGTGATTACAGTTTAACCTGAAATGACATCTAAACTCTTAAAAAGAGAAGACTTGCAATAAGTTTATTGTCACCTATCACTTATTTCAAATACCTATATCTGCAACAAAATGTTGTGCATGTATATGGTGTCTTTCTGTGTGTGGTGTGTGTGCATATGCTTATAGAGTATACATATATTAGTCTAATCATTTACTTTCAGTGTGTGTGTCTGTCTGTTAGCCTGTTCTCCATTTTGGATGTGTTTAAATGTCATCCATGCATCCAGGTTGGCTCAGACCACCTCAAGGCCTTAATGTGCTTGAACCCCGGTAAATGCTGCTTGCAGCTTTAATTATATATT
>NW_020527124.1:0-36670 GCF_003368295.1 Carassius auratus | reverse complement strand
TCCTAGCCTGAACACATCTGAAGGCCAATATTCCATTATAATGATAGCACCACCTATTGGCAACAGGAAAATTGGCACATATAAATGACATTGACATATTCCACTTATATTAACGATTTGAAATGCATATTTCTCACCTTCACCTTTTTACTAAAGCCACACGATTGCGGTGAGCCCGGTGCGAGGGCCCGTTTCATCGCTGCTTGCAGCTTTTAATTAGGGCCCGAGCACCGATGGTGTGAGGACCCTCTTGGAATTGCTCCGTTTATTATTATTATTATTATTATTTCTTTCTCTAGGATGAATCGCATTTTTGAGGGCCTAAACATGCTCGAAAAGTCATGAACTTTGCACACACCTCAGAACTGAGCAGAAAATTTACGTCTGATATGGGTTTCAGAAGTGGGTGTGGCAAAATGGCTCAACAGCGCCACCTATACACGTTCAACGGTGTGCGCCTCGAGCTACGTTTCATGTACATGTATGAAAAATCGGTATACACATGTAACTCTCCAATACCTACAAAAAAGTCTCTGGAGCAAAATCCGAAACCCAACAGGAAGTCGGTTATTCTAATATTATGAGCAAATTTTGTGTCATTTTTGTCATTTCCATGCATTGTATTTTAACGAACTCCTCCTAGAGATTAATTCAGATCAACACCAAATTTGGTATGCCTAATCTAAAGGCCATTGCGATGTTAAATTGCGAAGCTTTTGAGTTTTCGTTGAAGGGCCTGTGTGTGGCGGCCTGGCGAATTTCGATGATTCGCCATGAAACAGGAAGTTGCTATAACTCAGACATACAATGACCAATCTGCCCCAAACTTCACATGTTTGCTGAGTCTCCTGTCCTGAATAGTTTGACACGACCATATTCAGATATAGTCATAGCGCCACCTATTGGCAACAGGAAGTGACATATTTTACGCTGCGACAAACTACTCCTAGAAATTTTGACATCAATGTCTTTTTGTCGTCAGTCTAATCTAAAGGCCTGTACGATGTTAAATTGAGAAGATCTTGAGTTTTCGTTAAAGGGCGTGTCCATGGCGCCATGTCAAAATTCGATGTCTCGCCATGGGAGTAGTTGTTGTTGTAACTCAGTCATAAAATATCAGATCTTGCCCAAACTTCAAATGTTTGATAAGAGTACTGACCTGAACACATCTGGAGGCTAATATCTCCATTGGGTGTGGCAAAATGGCTCGATAGCGCCACCTATACATTTTCAAGTGAGTGCGCCTCGAGCTACATGTCATATACATGTACGAAAATCGGTAAACATATGTAACACACCAATAGCTACAAAAAAGTCTCTTGGTACGAAATCCGAATCCCAACAGGAAGTCGGTTATTTTTAATTTTCCCTGCAAAATTGGTGTTGTTTTTGTCATTTTCAGGGGTTGTATTTTAACGAACTCCTCCTAGAGATTTATTCAGATCAACACCAAACTTGGTCAGTGTAATCTAAAGCCCTTTGCCATGTTAAATTGCGAAGGAATTGAGGCTTCGTTAAAGGGCGTGTCCATGGCGGCCTGACAAATTTCGATGATTCGCCATAAAAATGATGGTGCTATAACTCACACATACAATGTCCAATCCGCCCCAAACTTCACATTTTTGATAAGACTCTTCACCTGAACAGATCTACATGCCAATATTCAGTTATAGTCATAGCGCCACCTATTGGCAACTGGAAGTGACATATTTTACACTGTGACAAACTACTCCTAGAAATTTTATGACATCAATGTCTTTTTTGTGGTCAGTCTAATCTAAAGACCTGTGTGATGTTTAGTTGTGAAGATCTTGAGTTTTTGTTAAAAGGCATGTCCATGTCGCCATGACGAAGTTCGATGTCTCGCCATGGGAATAAAAGATGTTATAACTCAGGCATAAAATGTCCGATCTTGCCCAAACTTCACATCTGTGATAAGGGTCCTGGCTTGAACACATCTGAAGGCCAATATTCCATTATAACGATAGCGCCACCTGCTGGCAACAGGAAGATTGGCACACATATGGAATAAACTTTGATATATTGCACTTATATTTATGAGTTTAAAAGCATATTTCTCAACGTTCACCTTTTTACTAAAGCCACACGATGGCGGTGAGCCCGGGTGCGAGGGCCCGTTCATCGCTGCTTGCAGCTTTAATTAGGGCCCGAGCACCGATGGTGTGAGGACCCTCTTGGAATTGCTCCGTTTATTATTATTATTATTATTATTATTATTATTATTATTATTATTATTATTATTCTTCTTCTCCAAAATGAATCGCATTTTTGAGGGCCTAAACATGCTCGAAAAGTCATGAAACTTTGCACACACCTCAGAACTGGCGAAAATTTACGTCTGATATGGGTTTCAGAAGTGGGTGTGGCAAAATGGCTCAACAGCGCCACCTATACACGTTCAACGGTGTGCGCCTCGAGCTACGTTTCATGTACATGTATGAAAATTGGTATACACATGTAACTCTCCAATACCTACAAAAAAGTCTCTTGGAGCAAAATCCGAAACCCAACAGGAAGTCGGTTATTACTAATATTATGAGCAAATTTTGTGTCATTTTTGTCATTTCCATGCGTTGTATTTTAACGAACTCCTCCTAGAGATTCATTCAGATCAACACCAAATTTGGTATGCCTAATCTGAAGGCCTTTGCGATGTTAAATTGCGAAGCTTTTGAGTTTTCGTTAATGGGCGTGTCCGTGGCGGCCTGGCGAATTTCGATGATTCGCCATGAAACAGGAAGTTGCTATAACTCAGACATACAATGACCAATCTGCCCCAAACTTCACATGTTTGATGAGACTCCTGACCTGAACAGATTGACATGCCCATATTCAGTTATAGTCATAGCGCCACCTATTGGCAACAGGAAGTGACATATTTTACACTGCGATGAACTACTCCTAGAAATTTTATGACATCAATGTATTTTTGTGGTCAGTCTAATCTAAAGGCCTGTGCGATGTTAAGTTGTGAAGATCTTGAGTTTTCGTTAAAAGGCGTGTCCATGGCGCCGTCACGAAGTTCGATGTCTCGCCATGGGAATAAAATATGTTATAACTCAGGCATAAAATGTCCGATCTTCCCCAAACTGCACATGTGTGATAAGAGTCCTGGCCTGAACACATCTGAAGGCCAAAATTCCATCAGGTGTGGCAAAATGGCTCGATAGCGCCACCTATACACTTTCAACAGAGTGCGCCTCGAGCTATGTTTCACGTACATGTACAAAAATCGGTATACACATGTAACACAGAAATACCTACAAAAAAGTCTCTTGGTACGAAATCCGAATCCCAACAGGAAGTCGGTTATTTAGAATTTTCTCTGCAAAATTGGCGTTTTTTTTGCCATTTTCAGGGGTTGTACTTTAACGAACTCCTCCTAGAGATTTATTCAGATCAACACCAAACCTGGTCAGTGTAATCTTAAACCCTTTGCGATGTTAAATTGCGAAGATCTTTAGATTTCGTTAAAGGGTGTGTCCATGGCGGCCTGACAAATTTCGATGTTTCGCCATGAAAA
Organism: Carassius auratus; assembly: GCF_003368295.1. NCBI lineage: Eukaryota > Metazoa > Chordata > Actinopteri > Cypriniformes > Cyprinidae > Carassius > Carassius auratus. The sequence goes on along the minus strand of NW_020527124.1, from coordinate 33,126 downwards.
AGGAAGTTGCTGTAACTCAGACATACAATGTCCAATCTGCCCCAAACTTCACATGTTAGATAAAACTTCTGCCCTTAACAGATCTCCATGCCCACATTCAGTTATAGTCATAGCGCCACCTATTGGCAACAGGAAGTGACATGTTTTACGCTGCGACAAACTACTCATATAATTTTTTTGAGATTAACATATATTTTGTGGTCAGTCTAATCTAAAGGCCTGTGCAATGTTAACTTTTGGAGATGTTGAGTTTTTGTTAAAGGGCGTTTCCATGGCGCCATGACAAAATTTGATGTCTTGCCACAGCAAGAGAAGTTGTTGTAACTCAAGCATAAAATGTTCAATCTTCCCCAAACTTCACATGTTTGATAAGAGTCCTGGCCTGAATACATCTGAAGGCCAATATTCCATTATAATGATAGCGCCACCTGCTGGCAACGGTAAGATTGGCACATATATGGGATATACTTTGATATATTCCACTTATATTTAGGACATTAAATGCATATTTCTCAACGTTCACCTTTTTACTAAAGCCACACGATGGCGGTGAGCCCGGGTGCGAGGGCCCGTTCATCGCTGCTTGCAGCTTTAATTATTATTATTATTATTCTTCTCCAAAATGAATCGCATTTTTGAGGGCCTAAACATGCTCGAAAAGTCATGAAACTTTGCACACACCTCAGAACTGGCGAAAATTTACGTCTGATATGGGTTTCAGAAGTGGGTGTGGCAAAATGGCTTAACAGCGCCACCTATACACGTTCAAGGGTGTGCGCCTCGAGCTACGTTTCATGTAAATGTATGAAAATCGGTATACACATGTAACTCTCCAATACCTACAAAAAAGTCTCTTGGAGCAAAATCCGAAACCCAACAGGAAGTCGGTTATTTCTAATATTATGAGCAAATTTTGTGTCATTTTTGTCATTTCCATGCTTTGTATTTTAACGAACTCCTCCAAGAGATTCATTCAGATCAACACCAAATTTGGTATGCCTAATCTAAAGGCCTTTGCGACGTTAAATTGCGAAGCTTTTGAGTTTTCGTTGAAGGGCCTGTGTGTGGCGGCCTGGCGAATTTCGATGATTCGCCATGAAACAGGAAGTTGCTATAACTCAGACATACAATGACCAATCTGCCCCAAACTTCACATGTTTGATGAGACTCCTGACCTGAACAGATTGACTTGCCCATATTCAGTTATAGTCATAGCGCCACCTATTGGCAGCAGGAAGTGACATATTTTACACTGCGATGGACTACTCCTAGAAATTTTATGACATCAATGTATTTTTTGTGGTCAGTCTAATCTAAAGGCCTGTGCGATGTTAAGTTGTGAAGATCTTGAGTTTTCGTTGAAGGGCGTGTCCATGGCGCCATGTCAAAGTTTGATGTCTCGCCATGGGAGTAGAAGTTGTTGTAACTCAGTCATAAAATATCAGATCTTGCCCAAACTTCACATGTTTGATAAGAGTCCTGACCTGCACACGTCTGGAGGCTAATATTCCATTGGTTGTGGCAAAATGGCTCGATAGCGCCACCTATACATTTTCAATGGAGTGCGCCTCGAGCTACATGTCATGTACATGTACGAAAATCGGTAAACATATGTAACACACCAATAGCTACAAAAAAGTATCTTGGTACGGAACCCGAATCCCAACAGGAAGTCGGTTATTTTTAATTTTCCCTGCAAAATTGGTGTTGTTTTTGTCATTTTCAGGGGTTGTATTTTAACGAACTCCTCCTAGAGATTTATTCAGATCAACACCAAACTTGGTCAGTGTAATCTAAAGCCCTTTGTGATGTCAAATTGCGAAGGAATTGAGGTTTCGTTAAAGGGCGTGTCCATGGCGGCCTGACAAATTTCGATGATTCGCCATGAAAAATGATGGTGCTATAACTCACACATACAATGTCCAATCTGTCCCAAACTTCACATGTTTGATAAGACTCTTCACCTGAACAGATCTACATGCCAATATTCAGTTATAGTCATAGCGCCACCTATTGGCAACAGGAAGTGACATGTTTTACACTGTGACAAACTACTCCTAGAAATTTTATGACATCAGTGTCTTTTTTATGGTCAGTCTAATCTAAAGACCTGTGTGATGTTTAGTTGTGAAGATCTTGATTTTTTGTTAAAAGGCGTGTCCATGGCGCCATGACGAAGTTCGAAGTCTCGCCATGGGAATAAAAGATGTTATAACTCAGACATAAAATGTCCGATCTTGCCCAAACTTCACATGTGTGATAAGGGTCCTGGCTTGAACACATCTGAAGGCCAATATTCCATTATAACGATAGCGCCACCTGCTGGCAACAGGAAGATTGGCACACATATGGAATTAACTTTGATATATTGCACTTATATTTATGAGTTTAAATGCATATTTCTCAACGTTCACCTTTTTACTAAAGCCACACGATGGCGGTGAGCCCGGGTGCGAGGGCCCGTTCATCGCTGCTTGCAGCTTTCATTAGGGCCCGAGCACCGAAGGTGTGAGGACCCTATTGTATCTGCTTCGTTTATTATTAGGGCTCAAGCCCGAAGGGGCGAAGAGCCCTATTGTTCTTCTAAGGATTATTCTTATTATTATTTTTTTTATTTTTTATTAAACCTTCCGGGGGGTTTTAGGGGCCTTAACATGCTCAAAAACTCTTGAAAATTGGCACACACATTGGAATCTGCAGCCATCAGGACGCTGCAGAGGCTGGGACCCGGGCGTGGCACAGGGACTCTACAGCGACCCCTGGAACACCTTCAGAAATCTTGAACCATAGCTCACACACACTTGCATGTATTTATATGAGACTCGGTACACTTATAGATCTCATTAAGCCGAACAACTTTCACACTTTATGTCTTAGGCTCCGCCCAACAGGAAGTCAACTATTCAGGGCTGTTTAAAAAAAGCATGCTCTGGAATTTGAAATACTCCTCTGAGGTTTTCAACCCGTTCGTCACGAAACTCGGTGAACATGATCTCAAGACATTGGGGATGAAAAATTGCGAGGGGATTTTTGATATCTCGAACGGTTTGCAAGTGGTGAGGCGTTGAAATTATGGCGAGAAATGAGAAACAGGAAATGTCTAATAACGTCCACATACATTTCCTGAATTTGATCAAACTTCATTGGTTTGTTCGTGGTATGATACAGATCGTATATATGTGACTATTAAGAGTCAACGTTATAGCGCCACCAACTGGCAGCAGGAAGTGAGTCATTTTCAAAATGTTTTGAATTTAGCATCTTATTTTTACTCGATTTCCTTAAAACTTCATCAGAATAATGACAAAACACGGCCGATGTAAATCTGTTGTGGGGATATTGATATCTAATATGGCGTTGCCATGGCAACGTGTCAAACTTGAATGTTCTGTTATGGTGAGTTTGAGGCAGACAACAAGCTCAGACTTACATGAAACTCAAAATACATATCGGTATTATTGATAGCTAGACAATGGCAAAAGCTTTTAAAAGGGCGTGAAGGAGGCACGCTATAGCGCCACCTTTTGTCAAAAGTGGGGGGGTTAGTTTTAGCTACAGACACAAAACTTGGTACATAAATTGTTCTAATCAAGACGGACAACTTTCTAATTCACAGTCATAAGCTACGATCAACAGGAAGTCGGCTATTTTGATTTGAATGTGTATTTTTGAGATTTTACAGTTGTGAATTAATGCATACTCCTCACAGGGGAAGTACACTATACACACCAAACTTTGTCTACATGAAGAAAAACCATTGAGGAACTTAAATTGCGAACGGATTTTGGTTAGCTTGAACGGTTTTGTCGTGGTGAATTTTTGAAATGACAGTAAAAAGGGAAACATTAATTGTCTTGTATGTTTAAATTGCAGCTTCCAAACACTTCAAAGCATTTTTTATACAAAGATCAAACCATTCTGAGGAAATATGCATAGTTTCACGACTTTACAACACTGTATGGATAAAAGAAAATTAAAAAACTGTCAGACTTCTCAACTGACATGATCTCACTCTGGCCACCCTGTCTGTGTGAGGGAAGGGAGGGGGAGAGGGAGGGGGAGTGTGAGGGGGTTGGTGACTGTGACAGTGTGTGTGGACTGTAGGGAGGGGCTGTCTGGCAGAGAGAGAGAGAGGGAGACCTAATCATCCCTTTAATAATCAGGAAAAAAAAAATTGTATTTTAAATTGTTATTGTTTTTGTTGTTGCTAATGGTGGTGTTTTTTCCTTACATTACAGGTTAAGAAATCTCTTAGGCCTTATCCTTTTCTGTCAGTTTTAAGGATTTAACAACATCCTAAGAACCCTAATTTGTGCTGCAAAAAATAATTTCAAACTCATTTGATACTGACCTATGACAACCTGTGACGTGACATGACATTTATTAATCTCATGGATGTAACAGTAAAACTCTTCAACTGACAGATAAAGCTGCAATGCAAGCAAAACTATTTCACAAATGCTTATAGGTCATTAAAATCATTACAAAACACTAATACATTATTTAAGGATTTGGTAACACTGTAAAATAATGTCTAATTTGTTAACATTATGCAGTATAACATAGTATGCAGTATTCATAGGGCACCAACTCCCAGAGGGGGCACCATCCCAGTTGCTCAAAAAAAAAAAAAAAAAAAAAAACATGCGCCATTCTCCCATCCGCACTCGCGACCGCTCACACCTCATGTTTGCGGCTGAATGTTCGTAATTGATGGATGGACATCTATGCCTGGGTATAGGACATCAGCAATCCGGCACAGAGAAAAGAAAACTAAAGAAAATAAAACAGGCATAAAGTTGTCTTGACATTGGACTTTCTAGAGTCTCAAATTTAGGGCCGGTCTCTAAAGTTACATGTGATATTGTTATACACTTTTCTAACGTCAGTAGCATTTGAAGAGAATGACTTACAGTCATAAAAACAACTGTAATTGTTCATCTAGGTGACAGCTATAATGCACAATTAAATTGAATGTTTGATATTTATTACAACAAACTGTAAGTCATATGTAAATTATGCTACTTTTTCACATGGGCTCAAATGCAAATTTGAAGCTCAATAGCATTTGAGAAGAAAGACTTGCAGTCACAAAACAATTGTAATGTGTTCATATAGGTGTCAGCTACAATGCACACCTTATACATTTTTTATAAATATTAAAATAAAGTGTTACTAAAGTTATATATATTGTTCTGTGTATGTGATTTCAAAGTCTAGATTGGTCGGATTAACCCTTTAACTGCCGCATCCCTTAAAACTGATTGTCAGAGGGTTACTGTAAATGCTTATGCCCGCTGGGCACAGTTATCCTGATGCCACCGGGGTGGCGTTGCACTGATGGCTTGAGCGCGACATCGCTGCTTGCAGCTATATTTATTATTAGGGCTCAAGCCTGGAGGGCGAGAGCCCTATTGTTTTCCTTAGGATTATTTTTTATTATTATTATTATTTTTTTTTTTTTTTTTTTTTTTCTAACGTTACGGGGGCTTTTGGGGCCCTTAACATGCTTAAAAAGTCTTGAAAATTGGCACACACATTGGAACCTGCGGCCATTAGGGCCGGGCAGAGACTGATACACGGGCGTGGCACAGGGGCTCTACAGCGCCCCCTGGAATATGGAGGGCCATGTATCATACATACTTGTACGTAGACGTACGAAACTCGGTACACATATAGAACTCATCAATACAAACAACTTTCGTATTGCATATCATAGGCTCCGCCCAACAGGAAGTTGGCTATTTAGGGTTTATTATTCATATTTGTCGTCAAAGTTGTGGGGGCTTTTGGAGTCCTTAACATACTCAAAAACTCTTGAAAATTTGCACACACCTTTGGATCTGTGGCCTTTAGGAGCCTGCAGAGGTTGGGACCCGGGCGTGGCACAGGGGCTCTATGGCGCCCCCTGGAACACAGTCATAAATATTGATGTATAGCTCACACATACTTGCACGTATTAATATGAAACTCAGTACACATATAGATCTCATCGTGCCGAACAACTTGCGTATTGCATGTCATAAGCTCCGCCCAACAGGAAGTCAGCTATTTAGAGTTATGTAAAAAGTGCATGCTCTGGAATTTGATATACTTGTCATAGGTTTTTTACTCGATTGCCACCAAACTCGGTCAACATGATCTCAAGAAATTGGGGATGAAAAATTGCCAGGGGATTTTTGATATCTCGAACGGTTTGCTCGTAGCGAGGCGTTGAATTTATGGCGAGAATTGAGAAACAGGAAGTGTCTAATACCATCCACATACATTTCCTAATTTTAATCAAACTTCATCAGATTATTCATTGTATGATGTCGATCACATATATGTGACTATTAGGAGTCAAAGTTATAGCGCCACCAACTGGCAGCAGGAAGTGTGTCATTTTCAAAATGCTTTGAATTCAGCATCTTATTTTTACTCGATTTGCTTCAAACTTCATCAGAATAATGTTAAAACACAGCCGATATAAATCTGCTGGGGGGATATTGATATCTAAAAATATTGTTGCCGTGGCAACATGTCAAACTGGAATACTTCTCAGGTGATTTTGAGGCATATAACATGCTTAGAATTTCATCAAACTCACAACACATATCAGTATTAGTGACAGCTAGACACTGGCAAAAGTTCATAAGAGGGCGTGGAAGAGGCACTCTATAGCGCCACCTTTTGTCAAAAGTGAGGGGGTTAGTTTTAGCTACAGACACCAAACTCAGTACAAAAATTGTTCTTATCAAGACGGACAACTTTCTAATTCACAGTCATCAGCTACGACCAACAGGAAGTCGGCTATTTTGATTTGAATGTGGATTGTTTTTTACATTTAGCTGTGAATTAATGCATACTGCTCAGAGGAGAGTAACACTATACACACCAAACTTGGTGTACATGTTGAAAAAACATTGAGGAACTTAAATTGTGAATGGGTTTTGGATAGCTTGGATGGTTTTGTCGTGGTGATTTTTTAAAATGACAATAAAGATGGAATTATTAATTTTCCTGCATTTTTAAATTCCAAACACTTCAAAACCTTTTTTCATACAGAAAAAAAGTTATTCTGAGTAAATATGCATAGTTTCATGACTTTACAACACTGTATGGATAACAGAAAATTAAAAAACTGTCAGACATCTCATATCACTCTGACCATCTGTTTGAGTGTGTGTGCTTAGACTTCCATTGTCTGAGAGAAATAGCGCCCCTACAGGTGCAGTTACCGGATTAAAAAAGGGAGGAGACTGTCTTTTGGTTTCACTTTTAAATCGGTTAAAATACAAATAAATACTTGGATTTAATTCACACTGACAAGCTAAACCAACATATATGATTATTATCAGGTCAGGGCTCATTAATAATTGATATGTGGTCAGTGATACGTGAGAAACACGAGAGATGAATCACCGCTCTGAGCAGGAGCGTGTGGAATGACGAGCTCAGAAAAAAACGAGTTTATTCTTGTTTTATAGCTATTAAAAATAAAGTATTGGAGCGATATCACACAATTCACCAATTAGAGCACACCAAGAGCTAAATTAAGATGTTTTTGAACTGTTTGTGTGAAAATGAAATATTCGCGGCTGCCTATCTGAAATCACTGCCTCCGATCAGCGCGCACAGTGTAACAAGTTCAAAACTAACGAATTTATTCTTGTTTAAGAGCTTTTTAAAATAAATTATTGCCATAAATGCACACAATACATCCATTATAACACAACACGAGCTAAATGCAGGTGTTTGTGACCCGTTTAAGTGTGCAAGACTATTTGAAAACGCGACTGGCAGAATAACATATATCTCTCTCGAGCTGCAGGATTCTGCCTTTCGTCTTAAGAACGAACACATCACGGACAAGATTATTTCAAAATACATAATAGCTTGTTTAATATAAACAAAAACAGCCACGTGAACATAAACTGTTGAGAAATAAATCTGAAGTGGATCTACTGGATTTTAATATTAAGTGACCGCATATACCAGCTGCTTCTGTCTTCAATTTTAATCTATCTAAAAAATTAAACTCATTCATCTTGGCTGCTTTTTTAATGTGTGTACGTATTTATTTATTATTTTGCTCTAACAAGACTTAATCTATATTTAATTTAATCAATTACATTTTATTTTACATTTGATTTGTCCATTTCTGCATTTAAACGCCTAAAAACCTAAAACATGCCTTATTATACTATTGTTAGCAATTTCTTTATCGTCCAATTTATCTGGTGTACAAGCTTTTATTTTCATAATAAACTCGTTTGTTAGATTATACACAGTTATAGTGGTCTATAATAAATATTGACAGGTTTTATTCAAGCTGTTTAGAATGATTTCCGAAGGCTAATTTTTTTAAATGTAAATCCAAAAAAAAAAAAAATAATAATAATAATTTAATTAAATAAAAAACATTGGAAAATAATAACTTGTACTTTTTTATACATTTAGTATAGTTTCATAGTTTATGCATTATAGTTATAAAAACAAATACATTTAGCCAGTCGCATAGAAATCTTGGGCCTTATCCTTTTCTGACAGTTTTAGGGATTTTTAAAAATCCTAAAAAACCTTATTTGTGCTGCAAATAATAATTACAAACTAATTGATACTGACCTCTGACATCCTGTGACATGATATTTATTTGAATTTACATAATCTCATGGATGTAACAGTAAATCTGTTCAGCTCACAGATCAAGATAAGCTGTAATGCAAGCAACTTTCACAAATGCTTGTAGGTCAATAAAATCATTACAAAACACTTAAATCATTTAAGGGATTTGATAACACTGTAAAATAATGTCTAATTTGTTAACATTAGCAAATGCATTGATAACACTTTATAATAACTGCACTCATTAGTAAATAGTTAGTTCATGCTTCATAAAGCCTTGTCCCAATATTAATAGTCAGTAGTAGGCAGTTTATAAATACAGCTATAAATAGCTCATTTATTAAAAAGGAGAGTAAAGGGTCAGTTATCTTCCTATGAAAAATAAAAAAATAAAAATAAACAAACAACAACACAGATTAATACAGAACTCAGAAATGTTATTGTGGATTTATGATAAAATCAGCCTGTAAATGAATTCATTCTCCTCCAAGAAGACACAAGTAGTCCACACCAAACTTTTTTAACATGAAGCCATATACTGAAGATGTTAAATTGCGAATGGGTTTAGGATACCTTAAATGGTGTGGCCATAGAGATTTATTAAAGTAACACAAATTCCAACTCTTCATAATTTTTTATATACGTAGAAGTCATCATTTGAAGGAAGCACAGTAAGTTTCATAGCTTTATCATTTTCAAGAGCCAGCATAAAATTAAAACTATCATAACATATAAATCAAGCTTGCAATTCTTAGTACCAATAATGGCCACCAGATGAAGCTATAGGATTACTTTTAAATAATTATTGTAGAAACAAGTATGATTTAAATCATTTATAGAAATCTTTCAAAGAAAAATAATATGAATTTTATGTATTTTACTGATAAAATGACCCTCACTTTATTAGAATAACAAGCTGAAGTATTGTGAACTGTATATTAAGAATAATTCTTTATAGGCTTTATGGACAGATAAGTTTTGAGTGACTCTTGAAGGTTCAGCACCACATCCTCTTTTACCAGTTTAAAGAATGTATCTTACAGTACAGGTGCAAATGAATTTTGAATGGCTTGAATGGTTTTGTCGTGGTGATTTTTTGAAATAACAGTAAAAAAGTAACCAGTAAATGTCTTTTATTTTTTTAAGTGCAGCTTCTAAACACTTCAAAAAAATGTACACATAGAAGACAAGTCATGCTGAGGAAATATGCATAGTTTCATGACTATACAACACTATATGGATGATAGAAAATTAAAAAAACTATCATACATCTGATGTCACTCTGTCCCTCTGTCACTGTGGGTAATGTGTGTGTGTGTGTGTGTTTGTGTGTGTGTTAAGTGAATTAGGTGTGAAACTATCAGGGAGCATTTAGTCTCCAGCGCCAACATTTTACAGAACTGCCACTTTCCTGGAGTCTCAGAATTACAATGTGTCAGGTTCTGAGAGATCTAAGATTCCAAAAAATGATTTAATTAGAATACCATGAAGTATTGTGAAATACTATATATTAAGACTTTATATATAGGCTTTATGAACAGATTAGAGTGACTCGTGAAGGACCAGCACCACCTCCTCTTGTCCGATGGTTTGAGGAATATATCTTCCAGAATCTGGGATTAAGATTTAGGAGCTCATTTTTATTCCACCTCCTTTCCTGAAAGTCTGTCTTGCAGAATTGACTAAAAATTAATCTTCACATTAATTCCTAATTATTTTGCAATTATTTTTGTCAGTTCTTCTTAACCTGTTTTTTTTCTTCTTCTTTTCTGACCTCATGACCCAGTCAGAATTTTTGTACAATCGTCAAGTCTTAACTTAACTCGACTTTGAGTTAAAACAGTTTGAGGTAAAAATCTTTTTTAGCGCATTTCATCTGTAAAAGAAAACATGCCTAATGATTCTGCACACATGAATATAAGGAGTTTTTATCTTCCAGCTTTCCTGGACTATTGTATAGCACTCATAAATGATTAAATAAAAAATAATGGTAGTTATTAGGGATGTCAACGATTAATCGATGATCGATTAATTGTCGATAAGAGATGCAATCGATTAAGGCTATCGATGGTCGGTTAACCGATTCAATGTTGGGCTGCGTGCGGCTCATGCGCACTCAACACGTGCGAGCGGCTGTGAGTGACGGTGACGATATATAAAAGCATCATCATTCATTCACAATGTACAAATTAAGCTTTTAATGTGATTTAAACTTTAAAGTACATTAAAATAGAAACAACATAAAAGTTCTTCAACATTAAATGCAATAGAAACGTAGTTACTAATCATTTCATCAGATAACTGTTTTATATCGTGCGCTTTACAGGGCTGCGGGACACAGTGACAGGACAGGTAGTCTATTCATTCCTACAACTTGTTAATTCATTCCTACGAATTATTAATGTGGCAATTGTCCATGTTTCATTAATTTTGTTCCCTAAATAACCCATGATTTAAGTGAAATAAGGGAACAAATTAATAAATCGAACGAATTCTTAATTCATGAAATCTTTAATTTCCCTTCCCATGTTTACCACAGTAAGAGATGCGAAAACAGTTATTAAAAGCGAAAGATAATAAAATAAACCTGGGAAATTAGAGGGTTAGACTATGAAGATTTAGGAAAAGAAACAATGCCTAAATATACTGAATTTGTGCAAATTCGTGACCAACCGGCAAACCAGAACAAAGCCGCGTAAATGAAGACTATGGGGTCCAAAAGCATGGTCGCGATCTAACATTTTCCAGTTAACCTATTATTCCTCTAATAAACAAAGCTTTTATACCACACTTGTCATAATCAGATCTTATAATTTCTAAATAAATAATTGCTGGATTCAAAACAGCGATTAATAGGCGCTGTGACCGACACATTCCTGGAGCATTCACTGCTGTCACTAAACGGTGACGCCGAGCATCGTTCACAAGTTTCTGCATGGACCTGACTAGGGCACAGGTTCTAAGCCCTGGGAAAAAATGGGATGCTTTAAGGAAAATTTATAGCCTACTAAGTAATAGGCCCAACATAAAAATAACAATTTGTTTTCATGTTTTTTTTTTTTGTTGTTTTTTAAATAGGCTATGCGAAATATATCCGACTTAAATAATTAAGATTAACGGATTTAAAACAGAAGTGTGGGCGGACAGAATCCAGCAGGATCAAATTAATGTGAGTAACTGTGTTTTGGTGCAGCAGCGCCGATGTAGTTCACTTAATGTGCAGCGCAGTCACACGGGCTCCACATTTCGGATAATTTTATTTTAAATACAATAATGTCAGTTGAAAACATTGCAATTGTGCTTTAAAATACAACAACGAGCACCACAAAACCATTTAAAGAGGCGCGTTCAGCGTTCTCCGTGCGGGATTGGAAACTGTCAACAAAGTAAAATGACCTCAAAAGTATGGCGCGCTCTCTTCATTTTATCAAATGATCATAATTGCATCTATTCATTTTATAATCCTGCTACTAGCATTTTATTCAGACTAAAACCTCTTTAATTCAAGTGAGAAAGCGTTTTGTGTGTGTGTGTGTGTGTGGCTTTTGCACATCCTGTCATACCGCTGACTGCGTGCCTGCAATAGACGCATTTTGCAGTATTATGGTTAACGATTAATCGATTAATTGATCGTTAATTTAAACGACGATCGATCATGGAAATAATCGAAATTTGACATCCCTAGTAGTTATTAAGATTGATATGGTTTGGTATTGGTAAAATGTGCTTGGAAAAAAATCACAATAAAACAATGTTTTAATGTTTAAGTTTGGAATATTAACTGACATGAATGAATGCTATATAAATATTGTTCATGTTAACATAATGTTTATAAAATAAAGCAAACAAACAGAATGCGTTGTCATCCTTTTTTTTTTTTTTTTTTTGTGAACTTATGGAGCATAAGTTCACAAAAAAAAAAAAAAAAGGATGACAACGCATTCTGTTTGTTTGCTTTATTTTACAAGAGCACAAATCTTCTGTCTGTATTGTGAGTGTGCACAAATGAAAGTAAACACTTTTGCAGAAAATATATATTTTTTTAATGTCTCAGCTGTTTCGATCGCGCCGGAACCTGCTGCACACGTATATTCTAGCGATTCAAAATTACATCGCAGTCTGTTCATTATCAAAATAAAATAGTCAACTAAACATTAAAAGGTTACACTGGTCAGTTTAAATAGACCGTAGTATACCGGTCCACTCTGCTGTTATGCCAAGGACGTTTTTGCTCATATGAAGAGGATCATCTTTTCCGTCTATATGCGAATGCGTGTTAAGTACAAGCCTAGTTTACATTATAAATAATAGTTTAACATTCAAATACATTGCGAATATGGAAACATTTCGATTTGTGCCGAATGAGACATGAGCAATAACCTACAAATAAATCTAGCCAAAGCCGCGCTCGCTCATCCTTGTCTGCACGCATGCACTGTCACGATCTAATGCGCTGTATGCTGGATTTTTAAAAATCTGCATTTTCTAGGACAGAATCCAGCAGGATCAAATTAATGTGAGTAACTGTGTTTTGGTGCAGCAGCGCCGATGTAGTTCACTTAATGTGCAGCGCAGTCACACGCGCTCCACATTTCGGATAATTTTATTTTAAATACAATAATGTCAGTTGAAAACATTGCAATTGTGCTTTAAAATACAACAACGAGCACCACAAAACCATTTAAAGAGGCGCGTTCAGCGTTCTCCGTGCGGGATTGGAAACTGTCATCAAAGTAAAATGACCTCAAAAGTATGGCGCGCTCTCTTCATTTTATCAAATGATCATAATCGCATCTATTCATTTTATAATCCTGCTACTAGCATTTTATTCAGACTAAAACCTCTTTAATTCAAGTGAGAAAGCGTTTTGTGTGTGTGTGTGTGTGTGGCTTTTGCACATCCTGTCATACCGCTGACTGCGTGCCTGCAATAGACGCATTTTGCAGTATTATGGTTAACGATTAATCGATTAATTGATCGTTAATTTAAACGACGATCGATCATGGAAATAATCGAAATTTGACATCCCTAGTAGTTATTAAGATTGATATGGTTTGGTATTGGTAAAATGTAATTGGAAAAAAATCACAATAAAACAATGTTTTAATGTTTAAGTTTGGAATATTAACTGACATGAATGAATGCTATATAAATATTGTTCATGTTAACATAATGTTTATAAATGAAATCTTATCGTAAAGTGTTACTAAATATATATATATATATATATATATATATATATATATATATATATATATATATATATATATATATATATATATATGTATATATATATATTGTTCTGTGAATGTGATTTTAAAGTATAGATGATTCGGATTAACCCTTTAACCGCCATATCCTTTAAAACCTCACTGCCAGAGGGATATTTTGAATGCATGTGCCCGCTGGACACAGTTTACCTGATGCCACCGGGGTGGCGATGGCATTGGTGGCTTGAGCCCGCCATCGCTGCTTGCAGCTATATTTATTATTATTATTATTATTACGGTGCCAAATGAATCGCCTTTTTGAAGGCCTAAACATACTCAAAAAGTCAGGAAAATTTGCACACACCTCCGAACTGGCGAAAATTTACGTCTGATATGGGTTTCAGAAGTGGGCGTGGCAAAATGGCTCGATAGCGCCACCTATACACGTTCAGCGGTGTGCGCCTCGAGCAACGTTTCACGCACATGTATGAAAATCGGTACACACATGTAACACACCAAGACCTACAAAAAAGACTCTTCGAGCAAAATTCTAAACCCAACAGGAAGTCAGATAATTTTTATTTTATGAGCAAATTATTTGTCATTTTTGCCATTTCCATGCGTTGTATTTTAACGAACTCCTCCTAGAGATTAATTCAGATCAACACCAAATTTGGTATGCTTAATCTAAAGGCCTTTGCGATGTTAAATTGCGAAGATCTTGAGTTTTCGTTCAAGTTCGTGTCCGTGGCGGCCTGGCGAATTTCGATGATTCGCCATGAAAAATGAAGTTGCTATAACTCAGACATACAATGTCCAATCTGCCCCAAACTTCACATGTTTGATGAGACTCCCAAACTGAACAGATTGACATGCCCATATTCAGTTATAGTCATAGTGCCACCTATTGGCAACAGGAAGTGACATCTTTTACACTGCGACAAACTACTCCTAGAAATTTTATGACATCAATGTCTTTTTTGTGGTCAGTCTAATCTAAAGGCCTGTGCGATGTTAAGTTGTGAAGATCTTGAGTTTTCGTTAAAAGGCGTGTCCAATGGTGCCGTGACGAAGTTCGATGTCTCACCATGGGAACAACAGATGTTATAACTCAGTCATAAAATGTCCGATCTTACCCAAACTTCACATGTGTGGTAAGAGTCCTGGCCTGAACACATCTGAAGGCCAATATTCCATCGGGTGTGGCAAAATGGCTCGATAGCGCCACCTATTCACTTTCAACAAAGTGCGCTTCGAGCTATGTTTCACTTACATGTACAAAAATAGGTACGCACATGTAACACACCAATACCTACAAAAAAGTCTCTTGGTACGAAATCCGAATCCCAACAGGAAGTCGGTTATTTAGAATTTTCTCTGCAAATTTGGCATTGTTTTTGCCATTTTCAGGGGTTGTACTTTAACGAACTCCTCCTAGAGATTTATTCAGATCAACACCAAACTTGGTCAGTTAAATCTAAAGGCCTTTGCGATGTTAAATTGCGAGGATCTTGAGGTTTCGTTAAAGGGTGTGTCCATGGCGGCCTGACAAATTGCGATGTTTCGCCATGAAAATGGAAGTTGCTGTAACTCAGACATACAATGTCCAATCTGCCCCAAACTTCACATGTTAGATAAGATTTCTGCCCTTAACAGGTCTACATGCCCATATTCAGTTATAGTCATAGCGCCACCTGCTGGCAACAGGAAGTGACCTGTTTCACGCTGCGACAAACTACTCCTAGAAATTTTTTGACATTAATGTATTTTTTGTGGTCAGTATAATCTAAAGGTCAGTGCAATGTTAAATTGTGGAGATCTTCAGTTTTTGTTAAAGGGCGTGTCCATAACGCCAAGACAAAATTTGATGTTTCGCCACAGCAAGAGAAGTTGTTGTAACTCAGGCATAAAATGTTCAATCTTCCCCAAACTTCAAATGTTCGATAAGAGTCCTGTCCTGAACACATCTGAAGGCCAATATTCCATTATAATGATAGCGCCACCTGCTGGCAACACAAAGATTGGCACATATATGGAATAAACTTTGATATATTCTACTTATATTTATGAGTTTAAATGCATATTTCTCACCGTTCACCTATTTACTAAAGCCACTCGCTGCCGGTGAGCCCGGGTGCGAGGGCCCGTTCATCGCTGCTTGCAGCTTTAATTATTAGGGCTCAAGCCCAAAGGGCGAGAGGCCTATTGTTTTCCTTAGGATTATTTATTATTATTATTATTATTATTATTATTATTATTTTTTTTTTTTTTTTTTTTTTTTTCCTACGTCTCGGGGGCTTTTGGGGCCCTTAACATGCTTAAAAAGTCTTGAAAATTGGCACACAGATTGGAACCTGCGGCCATTAGGGCCGGGCAGAGACTGATACACGGGCGTGGCACAGGGGCTCTACAGCGCCCCCTGGAATATGGAGGGCCATATATCATACATTCTTGCTCGTAGACGTATGAAACTCGGTACACATATAAATCTCATCAATCCAAACAACTTTTGTATTGCATATCATAGGCTCCGCCCAACAGGAAGTTGGCTATTTAGGGTTTAGTATTCAAATTTTTCGTCAAAGTTGTGGGGGCTTTTGGGGTCCTTAACATACTCAAAAACTCTTGAAAATTCGCGCACACTTTGGAATCTGTGGCCTTTAGGAGCCTGCAGAGGCTGGGACCCGGGCGTGGCACAGGGGCTCTACGGCGCCCCCTGGAACACAGTCAGAAATGTTGATGTATAGCTCACACATACTTGCACATATTCATGTGAAACTCAGTACACATATAGATCTCATCGTGCCGAACAACTTTCGTATTGCATGTCATAGGCTCCACCCAACAGGAAGTCAGCTATTTAGAGTTATGTAAAAAGCGCATGCTCTGGAATTTGAAATACTTGTCATAGGTTTTTTGCTCGATTGCCGCCAAACTCGGTCAACATGATCTCAAGACACTAGGGATGAAAAATTGCCAGGGGATTTTTGATATCTCGAACGGTTTGCTCGTGGCGAGGCGTTGAAATTATGGCGAGAAATGAGAAACAGGAAGTGTCTAATACCATCCACATACATTTCCTGATTTTAATCAAACTTCATCAGATTATTCGTTGTATGATGTCGATCGCATATATGTGACTATTAGGAGTCAAAGTTATAGCGCCACCAACTGGCAGAAGGAAGTGTGTCATTTTCAAAATGATTTGAATTCAGCATCTTATTATTACTCGATTTGCTTCAAACTTCATCAGAATAATGTTAAAACACAGCCGATATAAATCTGCAAGGGGGATATTGATATCTAAAAAATTGTTGCCGTGGCAACATGTCAAACTAGAATACTTCTCAGGTGATTTTGAGGCAAATAACATACTTAGAATTTCACAAAACTCTGAACACACATCAGTATTTCTGATAGGAACTTAAATTGTGAATGGATTTTGGATAGCTTGAATGGTTTTGCCGTGGTGATTTTTTTAAATGACCTTACAAAGGGAATCATTATTGTATTTTTAAATTGCAGCTTCCAAACACGTCAAATAATTTTTTCATACAGATGAAAAAGTAATTCTGAGGAAATATGCATAGTTTCACGACTTTACAACACTGTATGGATAACAGAAAATTAAAAAACTGTCAGACATCTCATCTCACGCTGTCCCTCTGTTTGAGTATATGTGCTTCAGACTTCCATTGTCTGAGAGAAATAGCGCCCCTACAGGTTCAATTCCCGAACTTTTACTTTCACTTTTAAATCGGTTAAAAATACAAACAAATACTTAGATTTAATTCACACTGACAAGCTAAACCAACATATCTGATTATTACCGGTTCAGGGCTCATGCATAAATTATTTCTGGCCAGAGATATGTGAGAAATAGGAGAGATTAATCACCGCTGTGATCACGAGCGTCTGGAGTAAAGAGCTCAGAGAAAACGAATTTATTCCTGTTTTAAAGCTTTTAAAAATAAATTATTACAGCGATATCACACAATCAACCAATTAGAACACACCAAGAGCTAAATTAAGATGTTTTTGAACTGTTTGTGTGAAAATGAAATATTTGTGGCTGCCTAACTGAAATCACCGCCTCCGATCAGCGCGTACAGTGTCCAGCTCAAAACAAACGAATTTATTCTTGTTTAAGAGCTTTTTTAAATAAAATATTACCACACATGCACACAATAAACCCATTGTAACACAACAAGAGCTAAATGCAGGTGTTTGTGACCTGTTTAAGTGTGCAAGACTATCTGAAAGCGCGACTGGCAGAATAACATGTATCTCTGGAGCTGCAGGATTCTGCCTTTCGTCGTACGAACGAACACATCACGGACAAGATTATTTCAAAATACATAATAGCTTGGCGAATATAAACGAAAACAGCCACGTGAACATAAACTGGATCTACTGGATTTGAATATTAAAGTGACCACATTTACCACTTGTTTCTGTCTTCAATTTTAATCTATATAAAAAAGGAAACTCATTCGACTTGGCTGCTTTTTTAATGTGTGCGTATTTATTTATTTATCTTTTTATACATTTTGTATAATTTCATAGTTTGTGTATTACAATTATAAAAACAAAAATAAAATTAGCCACTCACATAGAAATAGCTTAGGCCTTAACCTTTTTCTGACAGTTTTAGGGATTTTTAAAAATCCTAAAAAAACCTTATTTGTGCTGCAAATAATAATTTCAAACTCATTTGATACTGACCTATGACATCCTGTGACATTATATTTATTTTAATTTACATAATCTCATGGATGTAACAGTAAATCTGTTCAGCTCACAGATCAATACTAAGCTGTAATGCAAGCAGAACTTTCACAAATGCTTATGAGTCATTTAAGGATTTGATAACACTGTAAAATAATGTCTAATTTGTTAACATTAGCAAATTCATTGATAACACTTTATAATAACTGCACTCATTATTAAATAGTCAGTTCATGCTTTATAAAGCCTTGTCCCAATATCAATAGTCAGTAGTAAGCAGTTAATAAATACAGCTATAAATAGCTTGTCCTTGGTTTATAAGCACATTTATTAAAAATGAGAGTAAGTTATCTTCCTATGAAAAATAAAAGATAAAAATAAACAAACAACAACACAGATTGATACAGAACTCAGAAATTTTATTGTGGATTTATGATAAAGCCTGCAAATGAATTCATACTCCTACTCATACTACTCCATACTCCTTTTTCAACATTATGCCTATATACTGAGATGTTAAATTGTGAATGGGTTTAGGATAGCTTAAATGGTGTTGCCATAGAGATTTATTAAAGTAACATAAATAAAATACAATAGTTATTTTACTATATCTTTACAATTTTTCATTCTAAATCTTCATAATTTTTTATATAAGTAGAAGTCCTCATTTGAAGGAAGCACAGTAAGTTTCATAGCTTTATCACTTTCAAGAGCCAGCATAAAATTTAAACTATCATAACTTAAAAATCAAGCTTGCAATTCTTAGTACCTATAATGGCCACCAGAGGGAGCTATAGGATTACTTTTAAATAATTATTGTAGAAACGAGTATGATTTAAATCATTTATAGAAATCTTTCAAAAAAAAATGAATTGTATATATTTTACTGATAAAATGACCCTCACTTAATTAGAATAACAAGCTGAAGTATTTTGAACTGTATATTAAGAATAATTCTTTATAGGCTTTATGGACAGATAACGTTTTGAGTGACTCTTGAAGGTTCAGCACCACATCCTCTTTTACCACTGTTTAAAGAATTAATCTTACAGAATAGGTGTGAATGAATTTTGGATAGCTTGAATGGTTTTGCCGTGATGATTTTTTGAAATAATAGTAAAAAAGGAACCAGTAAATGTCTTTTTATTTTTTTAAAGTGCAGCTTCTAAACACTTAAAAAAAAAAAAAATGTACACATAGAAGACCAGTCATTCTGAGGCATATTTCCTCAGAATGACTGGTCTCATGACCATAGTTTCATGACTATACAACACTGTATGGATGATAGAAAATTAAAAAAAACTATCATACATCTGATGTCACTCAGTCCCACTGTCACTGTGGGTAATGTGTGTGTGTGTGTGTGTTAAGTGAATTAGGTGTGAAACTATCAGGGTGCATTTAGTCTCCAGCGCCAACATTTTACAGAACTGCCACTTTCCTGGAGTCTCCAGAATTACTCGGTGTCAGGCTCTGAGAGACTTAAGATTCCAAAAAATGATTTAATTAGAATACCATGAAGTATTGTGAAATACTATATATTAAGTCTTTATATATAGGCTTTATGAACAGATTAGAGTGACTCGTGAAGGACCAGCACCACCTCCTCTTGTTCGATGGTTTGAGGAATATATCTTCCAGAATCCAGGATTAAGATTTAGGAGCTCATTTTTATTCCACCTCCTTTCCTGAAAAGTCTGTCTTGCAGAATTGACTAAAAATTAATCTTCACATTAATTCCTAATTATTTTGCAATTCTTTTTGTCAGTTCTTCTTGACCTGCTTTTTTCTTCTTCTTTTCTGACCTCATGACCCAGTCAGTATTTTTTGTACAATGGTCAAGTCTTAACTTATCCATTTCTGTATTGCATTTGTGTTTGATATTTCTCATGGGTATTTCATAATTTTCGACCTTACAGTTTGAATTAAAAGTCTATTTTAGCGCATTTCATCTGTAAAAGAAAACATGCCTAATAATTCTGCACACATGAATATAAGGAGTTTTTCTCTTCCAGCTTTCCTGGACTATTGTATAGCACTCATAAATGATTAAATAAAAAATAATGGTAGTTATTAAGATTTATATGGTTAGGAATTGGTAAAATGTGCTTGGAAAAAAATCACAATAAAACAATGTTTTAATGTTTAAGTTTGGAATATTAACTGACGTGAATGAATGCTATATAAATATTGTTCATGTTAACATAATGTTTATGAATGGAATCTTATTGTAAAGTGTTACTAAAGTTATACATATATATTGTTCTGTGAATGTGATTTTAAAGTCTAGATGATTCGGATTAACCCTTTAACTGCCATATCCTTTAAAACCTCACTGCCAGAGGGATATTGTGAATGCATGTGCCCGCTGGGCACAGTTTACCTGATGCCACCGGGGTGGCAATGGCACTGGTGGCTTAAGCCCGCCATCGCTGCTTGCAGCTATATTTATTATTATTCTTCTTCTCCAAAATGAATCGCATTTTTGAGGGCCTAAACATGCTCGAAAAGTCATGAAACTTTGCACACACCTCAGAACTGGCGAAAATTTACGTCTGATATGGGTTTCAGAAGTGGGTGTGGCAAAATGGCTCAACAGCGCCACCTATACACGTTCAACGGTGTGCGCCTCGAGCTACGTTTCATGTACATGTATGAAAATCGGTATACACATGTAACTCTCCAATACCTACAAAAAAGTCTCTTGGAGCAAAATCCGAAACCCAACAGGAAGTCGGTTATTACTACTATTATGAGCAAATTTTGTGTCATTTTTGTCATTTCCATGCGTTGTATTTTAACGAACTCCTCCTAGAGATTCATTCAGATCAACACCAAATTTGGTATGCCTAATCTGAAGGCCTTTGCGATGTTAAATTGCGAAGCTTTTGAGTTTTCGTTAATGGGCGTGTCCGTGGCGGCCTGGCGAATTTCGATGATTCGCCATGAAACAGGAAGTTGCTATAACTCAGACATACAATGAACAATCTGCCCCAAACTTCACATGTTTGATGAGACTCCTGACCTGAACAGATTGACATGCCCATATTCAGTTATAGTCATAGCGCCACCTACTGGCAACAGGAAGTGACATATTTTACACTGCGATGAACTACTCCTAGAAATTTTATGACATCAATGTATTTTTTGTGGTCAGTCTAATCTAAAGGCCTGTGCGATGTTAAGTTGTGAAGATCTTGAGTTTTCGTTAAAAGGCGTGTCCATGGCGCCGTCACGAAGTTCGATGTCTCGCCATGGGAATAAAAGATGTTATAACTCAGGCATAAAATGTCCGATCTTCCCCAAACTGCACATGTGTGATAAGAGTCCTGGCCTGAACACATCTGAAGGCCAATATTCCATCAGGTGTGGCAAAATGGCTCGATAGCGCCACCTATACACTTTCAACAGAGTGCGCCTCGAGCTATGTTTCACGTACATGTACAAAAATTGGTATACACATGTAACACACCAATACCTACAAAAAAGTCTCTTGGTACGAAATCCGAATCCCAACAGGAAGTCGGTTATTTAGAATTTTCTCTGCAAAATTGGCGTTGTTTTTGCCATTTTCTGGGGTTGTACTTTAACGAACTCCTCCTAGAGATTTATTCAGATCAACACCAAACCTGGTCAGTGTAATCTTAAGCCCTTTGTGATGTTAAATTGCGAAGATCTTTAGATTTCGTTAAAGGGCGTGTCCATGGTGGCCTGACAAATTTCGATGTTTAGCCATGAAAAAGGAAGTTCCTGTAACTCAGACATACAATGTCCAATCTGCCCCAATCTTCACATGTTAGATAAAACTTCTGCCCTTAACAGATCTACATGCCCACATTCAACTATAGTCATAGCGCCACCTATTGGCAACAGGAAGTGACATGTTTTACGCTGCAACAAACTACTCCTATAATTATTTTGAGATTAACATATATTTTGTGGTCAGTCTAATCTAAAGGCCTGTGCAATGTTAACTTTTGGAGATCTTGAGTTTTTGTTAAAGGGCGTTTCCATGGCGCCACGACAAAATTTGATGTCTTGCCACAGCAAGAGAAGTTGTTGTAACTCAAGCATAAAATGTTCAATCTTCCCCAAACTTCACATGTTTGATAAGAGTCCTGGCCTGAACACCTCTGAAGGCCAATATTCCATTATAATGATAGCGCCACCTGCTGGCAACGGTAAGATTGGCACATATATGGGATATACTTTGATATATTCCACTTATATTTAGGACATTAATTGAATATTTCTCAACGTTCACCTTTTTACTAAAGCCACACGATGGCGGTGAGCCCGGGTGCGAGGGCCCGTTCATCGCTGCTTGCAGCTTTAATTATTATTATTATTATTACGGTGCCAAATGAATCGCCTTTTTGAAGGCCTAAACATACTCAAAAAGTCAGGAAAATTTGCACACACCTCCGAACTGGCGAAAATTTACGTCTGATATGGGTTTCAGAAGTGGGCGTGGCAAAATGGCTCGATAGCGCCACCTAAACACGTTCAGCGGTGTGCGCCTCGAGCTACGTTTCACGCAAATGTTTGAAAATCGGTACACACATGTAACACACCAAGACCTACAAAAAAGACTCTTGGAGCAAAATTCTAAACCCAACAGGAAGTCAGATATTTTTTATTTTATGAGCAAATTTTTTGTCATTTTTGCCATTTCCATGCGTTGTATTTTAACGAACTCCTCCTAGAGATTAATTCAGATCAACACCAAATTTGGTATGCCTAATCTAAAGGCCTTTGCAATGTTAAATTGCAAAGATCTTGAGTTTTCGTTCAAGTTCGTGTCCGTGGCCGCCTGGCGAATTTCGATGATTCGCCATGAAAAATGAAGTTGCTATAACTCAGACATACAATGTCTAATCTGACGAAGTTCGATGTCTCGCCATGGGAATAAAATATGTTATAACTCCGGCATAAAATGTCCAATCTTGCCCAAACTTCACATGTGTGATAAGGGTCCTGGCTTGAACACATCTGAAGGCCAATATTCCATTATAACGATAGCGCCACCTGCTGGCAACAGGAAGATTGGCACACATATGGAATAAACTTTGATATATTGCACTTATATTTATGAGTTTAAATGCATATTTCTCAACGTTCACCTTTTTACTAAAGCCACACGATGGCGGTGAGCCCGGGTGCGAGGGCCCGTTCATCGCTGCTTGCAGCTTTAATTATTATTATTATTTTTCTGAAACTTTCTCGAAAAGTCATGAAACTTGGCACACACGTCAGAGCTGGAAAAATATTAGGTATGCAATGGTTTGCTAAGGTGGGTGTGGCAAAATGGCTCGACAGCGCCACCTATAAATTTTCAACGAAGTGCATCTTGAGCTACGTTTCACGTACTTGTATGAAAATCGGTACACACATGTAACACACCAATATCTACAAAAAAGTCTCTTGGTACGAAATCCAAATTCCAACAGGAAGTCAGTTATTATTTTTTTTCTCATCCAAAATTTTGTCATTTTTGACAAAATTTTCAACTACAAAATTTTCAGGGGTTGTACTTTAACAAACTCCTCCTAGAAATTTATTCCGATCAACACCAAACTTGGTCAGTTAAATCTAAAGACCTTTTCAATGTTAAATTGCGAAGATCTTGAGGTTTCGATAAAGGGCGTGTCCATGCCGGCCTGACAAATTACGATGTTTCACCATGAAAAAGGAAGTTGCTGTAACTCAGACATACAATGTCCAATCTGCCCCAAACTTCACATGTTAGATAAGACTTCTGCCCTTAACAGATCTACATGCCCATATTCAGTTATAGTCATAGCGCCACCTGCTGGCAACAGGAAGTGACATGTTTTATGCTGCCACAAGCTACTCCTAGAAATCTTTTGACAGAAATGTAATTTTTTTGTGGTCAGTCTAATCTAAAGGCCTGTGCAATGTTAAATTATGGAGATCTTGAGTTTTTGTTAAAGGGCGTGTCCATAACGCCTTGGCACAATTTGATGTCTCGCCACAGCAAGAGAAGTTGTTGTAACTCAGGCATAAAATGTTCGATCTTCCCCATACTTCACATGTTCGATAAGAGTCCTTCCCTAAACACATCTGAAGGCCAATATTCCATTAAAATGATAGCACCACCTGCTGGCAACAGGAAGATTGGAACATATATGGAATATAATTTGATATATTCCAATTTTATTTATGACTTTAAATGCATATTTCTCGCCGTTCACCTTTTTACTAATGCCACTCGCTGGCGGGGAGCCCGGGTGCGAGGGCCCGTTCATCGCTGCTTGCAGCTTTAATTAGGGCTCAAGCCTGGAGGGCGAGAGCCCTATTGTTTTCCTTAGGATTATTTGTTATTATTGTTATTTATTATTATTATTTTTCTTCAAGGTTTCGGGGGCTTTTGGGGCCCTTAACATGCTTAAAAAGTCTTGAAAATTGGCACACACATTGGAACCTGCGGCCATTAGGGCCGGGCAGAGACTGATACACGGGCGTGGCACAGGGGCTCTACAGCGCCCCCTGGAATATGGAGGGCCATATATCATACATACTTGCACGTAGACGTACGAAACTCGGTACACATATAGAACTCATCAATACAAACAACTTTCGTATTGCATATCATAGGCTCCGCCCAACAGGAAGTTGGCTATTTGGGGTTTATTATTCATATTTGTCGTCAAAGTTGTGGGGGCTTTTGGGGTCCTTAACATACTCAAAAACTCTTGAAAGTTTGCGCACAATTTGGAATCTGTGGCCTTTAGGAGCCTGCAGAGGCTGGGACACGGGCGTGGCACAGGGGCTCTACAGCGCCCCCTGGAACACAGTCATAAATGTTGATGTATAGCTCACACATACTTGCACGTATTAATATGAAACTCAGTACACATATAGATCTCATCGTGCCGAACAACTTGCGTATTGCATGTCATAGGCTCCGCCCAACAGGAAGTCAGCTATTTAGAGTTATGTAAAAAGCGCATGCTCTGGAATTTGAAATACTTGTCATAGGTTTTTTACTCGATTGCCGCCAAACTCGGTCAACATGATCTCAAGACATTGGGGATGAAAAATTGCCAGGGGATTTTTGATATCTCAAACGGTTTGCTCGTGGCGAGGCGTTGAAATTATGGCGAGAAATGAGAAACAGGAAGTGTCTAATACCATCCACATACATTTCCTGATTTTAATCAAACTTCATCAGATTATTCTTTGTATGATGTCGATCGCATATATGTGACTATTAGGAGTCAAAGTTATAGCGCCACCAACTGGCAGCAGGAAGTGTGTCATTTTCAAAATGCTTTGTATTCAGCATCTTATTTTTACTCGATTTGCTTCAAACTTCATCAGAATAATGTTAAAACACAGCCTATATTAATCTGCTAGGGGGATATTGATATTTAAAAATATTGTTGCCGTGGCAACATGTCAAACTTCTTGTCAAACAAATACTTCTCAGGTGATTTTAAGGCATATAACATACTTAGAATTTCATGAAATTCAGAACACATATCAGTATTTATGATAACTAGACACTGGCGAAAGTTCATAAGAGGGCGTGGAAGAGGCACTCTATAGCGCCACCTTTTGTCAAAAGTGGGGGGGTTAGTTTTAGCTACAGACACCAAACTCGGTACAAAAATTGTTCTTATCAAGACGGACAACTTTCTAATTCACAGTCATCAGCTACGATCAACAGGAAGTCAGCTATTTTGATTTGAATGTGGATTTTTTTTTACATTTAGCTGTGAATTAATGCATACTGCTCAGAGGAGAGTAACACTATACACACCAAACTTTGTCTACATGATGCCAAAACATTTTAAACAACTTAAATTGCCAAAGGATTTTGGATAGCTTGAACGGTTTTGTCGTGGTGATTTTTTTAAATGACAGTAAAAATGGAATTATTAATTGTCCTGCATTTTTAAATTCCAAACACTTCAAAACCTTTTTTCATACAGAAAAAAAGTCATTCTGAGTAAATATGGATAGTTTCACGACTTTACAACACTGTATGGATAACAGAAAATTAAAAAACTGTCAGACATCTCATCTCACTCTGTCCATCTGTTTGAGTATTATGTGCTGAGACTTACATTGTCTGAGAGAAAATGCGCCCCTACAGGTGCAATTCCTGAAAGGGAAATTCGACTGAAAGGGAGGAGATTCTCTTTTAGTTTCATTTTTAAATCGGTTAAAATACTAATAAATACTTAGATTTAATTCACACTGACAAGCTAAACCAACATATATGATTATTATCAGGTCAGGGCTCATTAATAATTGATGTGTGGTCAGTGATACGTGAGAAACACGAGAGATGAATCACGCTCTGAGCAGGAGCGTGTGGAATGACGAGCTCAGAAAAAACGAGTTTATTCTTGTTTTATAGCTTTTAAAATTAAAATATTAAAGTGATATTACACAATTCACCAATTAGAACACACCAGGAGCTAAATTCAGATGTTTTTGAACTGTTTGTGTGAAAATGAAATATTCGCGGCTGCCTATCTGAAATCACTGCCTCCGATCAGCGCGCACAGTGTCACAAGTTCAAAACTAATGAATTTATTCTTGTTTAAGAGCTTTTTCAAATAAAATATAAATGCACACAATACACCCATTATAACACAACACGAGCTAAATGCAGGTGTTTGTGACCCGTTTATGTGTGCAAGACTGTTTGAAAGCGCGACTGGCAGAATAACATGTATCTCTCGAGCTGCAGGATTCTGCCTTTCGTCGTAAGAACGAACACATCACGGACAAGATTATTTCAAAATACATAATAGCTTGGCGAATATAAACGAAAACAGCCACGTAGACATAAACTGTTGAGAAATAAATCTGAAGTGGATCTACTGGATTTGAATATTAAGTGACCGCATATACCAGCTGCTTCTGTCTTCAATTTTAATCTATATATAAAAAAGGAAACTCATTCATCTTGGCGGCTTTTTTAATGTGTGTACATATTTATTTATTATTTTGCTCTAACAAGAATTAATCTATATTTAATTAAATCAATTACATTTTATTTTACATTTGATTTGTCCATTTCTGCATCTAAACGCCTAAAAACCTAAAACATGCTCTATTATACTATTGTTAGCAATTTCTTTATCGTCCAGTTTATCTGGTGTACACACTTTTATTTTCATAATTAACTTGTTTCTTAGATTATACACAGTTACAGTGGTCTATAATAAATATTAACAGGTTTTATTCAAGCTGTTTAGAATGATTGCAGTAGGCTAATTTGTTTTTATGTAAATCCCAAAAAATAAATTAAATAAAAAACATTGGAAAACAATAAATGTTGTACTTTTTTATACATTTTGTATAATTTCATAGTTTATGCATTATAGTTATAAAAACAAATAAATTTAGCCACTCACATAGAAATCTTAGGCCTTATCCTTTTCTGACAGTTTTAGGTTTTTTTTTAAAAAATCCTAAAAAACCTTATTTGTGCTGCAGATAATAATTTCAAACTCATTTGATACTGACCTCTGACATCCTGTGACATGATATTTATTTGAATTTACATAATCTCATGGATGTAACAGTAAATCTGTTCAGCTCACAGATCAAGACTAAGCTGTAATGCAAGCAGAACTTTCACAAATGCTTGTAGGTCAATAAAATCATTACAAAACACTTACAAATCATTTAAGGATTTGATAACACTGTAAAATAATGTCTAATTTGTTAAGATTAGCAAATGCATTAATAACACTTTATAATAACTGCACTCATTAGTAAATAGTCAGTTCATGCTTTATAAAGCCTTGTCCCAATATTAATAGTCATTAGTAAGCAGTTTATAAATACAGCTATAAATAGCTTGTTCTTGGTTTTATAAGCACATTTATTAAAAAGGAGAGTAAAGGGTCAGTTATCTTCCTATGAAAAATAAAAAAATTAAAATAAACAAACAACAACACAGATTGATACAGAACTCAGGAATGTTATTGTGGATTTATGATAAACTCAGCCTGTAAATGAATTCATTCTCCTCCAAGAAGACACAAGTAGTTCACACCAAACTGTTTTAACATGAAGTCATATACTGAAGATGTTAAATTGCGAATGGGTTTAGGATACCTTAAATGGTGTGGCCATAGCGATTTATTAAAGTAACATAAAAAAATAGTTATTTTACTATATCTTTAAAATTTTTAATTCCAACTCTTCATAATTTTTTATATACGTAGAAGTCATCATTTGAAGGAAGCACAGTAAGTTTCATAGCTTTATCATTTTCAAGAGCCAGCATAAAATTAAAACTATCATAACATATAAATCAAGCTTGCAATTCTTAGTACCAATAATGGCCACCAGATGGTGCTATAGGATTACTTTTAAATAATTATTGTAGAAACAAGTATGATTTAAATCATTTATAGAAATCTTTCAAAGAAAAATAATATGTATTTTACTGATAAAATGACCCTCACTTAATTAGAATAATATGCTGAAGTATTGTGAAATACTGTGTATTAAGAATAATTCTTTATAGGCTTTATGGACAGATAAGTTTGGAGTGACTCTTGAAGGATCAGCACCACATCCTCTTTTACCACTGTTTAAAGGATTTATCTTACAGAACAGGTGCGAATGAATTTTGGATAGCTTGAATGGTTTTGTCATGGTGATTTTTTGAAATAACAGTAAAAAAGGAACCAGTAAATGTCTTTTATTTTTTTAAGTGCAGCTTCTAAACACTTCAACAAAATGTACACATAGAAGACAAGTCATTCTGAGGAAATATGCATAGTTTCATGACTATACAACACTATATGGATGATAGAAAATTAAAAAAACTACCATACATCTGATGTCACTCTGTCCCTCTGGATAATGTGTGTGTGTGTGTGTGTTTTTGTGTGTTAAGTGTGTGTGTGTTAAGTGTGTGTGCTGAGTTTGTGTGAATGTGTGGGAGAGGGGATGGGCTTGGTGTCAGAGAGAGAGAGCGAGAGAGAGAGAGAGAGAGGGAGGGAGACTTAATCATCTCTTTAATCACCAGCAGAAAAAAAA
Source organism: Carassius auratus (assembly GCF_003368295.1). Taxonomy (NCBI): domain Eukaryota; kingdom Metazoa; phylum Chordata; class Actinopteri; order Cypriniformes; family Cyprinidae; genus Carassius; species Carassius auratus. Next base: position 3,544 of record NW_020527124.1, on the reverse strand, counting down.
GCAATTTTGTGTTGTTGTTGTTTTTTCATCATTACAGCTTAAGAAATATCTTAGGCCTCAACATCAACTGTTGCTAGCCTACTCCCAAAATTAATAGTCAAAGCATTTTATAAATACAACTATAATTAAATTGTTCATGGTTTATATGCACATTTATTTTGAGGAGATTAAAGGCTGTAATCTTCCTAAAAAAAAACAAGAAAAAAAAAAAAAAAAAAAAACAAACAAACACAGAACTCAGAAACATTTATTTCAAGATGCAATAAAAGAAGTGTACAGTGTACAGTTCACTATATATATATATATATATATATATATATATATATATATATATACACAATTGCATAAGTTTATATTTATTTTTTTATCAAGTGTACAGCTAATAATAATAATAATAATAATAATGCATTTTATTTAAGGCGCCTTTCAAACCACTCAAGGTCACCATACAACAAGCAACAACAGTAACAATATTAAAACAAAAAATAACAGCAAATAACAATGTCAGTAAAAAACCACAATAATATTAGAATAGCACAACATATTGTGGAATACTATATTAAGACTTTATATATAAGCTTTATGAACAGATAGGTTTTGAGAGATTCTTGAAGTACTAGCATCACCTCCTCTTGTACGACGGTTTGAGGAATATATTTTCCAGATAGTACCGCCGCTCCCTATATGCAGAATACGCAGTCTTCGTAGGGCACCAACTCCCAGAGGGGGCACCATCCCAGTAGCTAAAAAAAAATAAAACATGCGCCATTCTCCCATCCGCGCTCGCGACCGCTCGGACATTTGCGGATGAATGTTCGTAATTGATGGATGGACATCTATGCCCGGGTAAAAGATATCAGCAATCTGGCACAGAGAAAAGAAAAATAAAGTAAAAAACAAAACAAAAACAGGCATAAAGTTGGCTTGGCATTGGACATTCGAGAGTCTCAAATTTAGGGGCCGTCTCTAAAGTTTCATGTAATATTGTTATACACTTTTCTAACGTCAGTAGCATTTGAAGAGAATGACTTACAGTCATAAAAACAACTGTAATTGTTCATCTAGGTGACAGCTATAATGCACCATTAAATTGAATGTTTGATATTTATTAAAACAAACTGTAAGTCATATGTAAATTATGCTACTTTTTCACATGGGCTCAAAAGCAAATTTGAAGCTCAATAGCATTTGAGGAGAAAGACTTGCAGTCATAAACCAATTGTAATGTGTTCATTTAGGTGTCAGCTACGATGCACAACTTATACATTTTTTATATATATTAAAATAAAGTGTTACTAAAGTTATATATATTGTTCTGTGTATGTGATTTCAAAGTCTAGACGGGTCGGATTAACCCTTTAACTGCCATATCCCTTAAAATTTGATTGCCAGAGGGTTACTGTAAATGCTTATGCCCGCTGGGCACAGTTTTCCCGATGCCACCGGGGTGGTGTTGCACTGACGGCTTGAGCCCGCCATCGCTGCTTGCAGCTATATTTAGGGCTCAAGCCTGGAGGGCGAGAGCCCTATTGTTTTCCTTAGGATTATTTATTATTATTATTATTATTATTATTTTTTTTTTTTTTTTTCTAACGTTACGGGGGCTTTTGGGGTCCTTAACATGCTCGAAAACTCTTGAAAATTGGCACACAGATTGGAACCTGCGGCCATTAGGGTCGGGCAGAGACTGATACACGGGCGTGGCACAGGGGCTCTACAGCGCCCCCTGGAATACTGAGGGCCATATATCATACATACTTGCACGTAGACACATGAAACTCGGTACACATGTAGATCTCATTAAACCAAACAACTTTCGTACTGCATGTCATAGGCTCCGCCCAACAGGAAGTTGGCTATTTAGGGTTTATTATTCATATTTTTGGTCAAAGTTGTGGGGGCTTTTGGGGTCCCTAACATACTCAAAAACTCTTGAAAATTTGCACACACTTTGGAATTTGTGCCCTTTAGGAGCCTGCAGAGGTTGGGACCCGGGCGTGGCACAGGGGCTCTACGGCGCCCCCTGGAACACAGTCATAAATGTTGATGTATAGCTCACACATACTTGCACATATTCATATGAAACTCAGTACACATATAGATCTCATTGTGCCGAACAATTTTCGTACTGCATGTCATTGGGCTCCGCCCAACAGGAAGTCAGCTATTTAGAGTTATGTAAAAAGCGCATGCTCTGGAATTTGATATACTTGTCATAGGTTTTTTACTCGTTTACCACCAAACTCGGTCAACTCGGTTTATAGGATTACTTTTAAATAATTATTGGAGAAACGAGTATGATTTAAATAATTTATAGAAATCTTTCAAATAAAATAATATGTATTTTAGGAATTTTACTGATAAAATGACCCTCACTTAATTAGAATAACAAGCTGAAGTATTGTGAACTGTATATTAAGAATAATTCTTAATAGGCTTTATGGACAGATACGTTTTGAGTGACTCTTGAAGGTTCAGCACCACATCCTCTTTTACCACTGTTTAAAGAATTAATCTTACAGAACAGGTGTGAATGAATTTTGGATAGCTTGAATGGTTTTGTTGTGGTGATTTTTTGAAATAATAGTAAAAAAGGAACCAGTAAAAAAAAGTGCAGCTTCTAAACACTTCAAAAAAATGTACACATAGAAGACAAGTCATTCTGAGGAAATATGCATAGTTTCATGACTATACAACATTATATGGATGACAGAAAATTAAAAAACATACATCTGATGTCACTCTGTCCCTCTGTCACTGTGTGTGTGTGTTTGTGTGTGTTTTAAGTGAATTAGGTGTGAAACTATCAGTGAGCATTTAGTCTCCAGCGCCAACATTTTACAGAACTGCCACTTTCCTGGAGTCTCAGAATTACAATGTGTCAGGTTCTGAGAGATCTAAGATTCCAAAAAAATATTTAATTAGAATACCATGAAGTATTGTGAAATACTATATATTAAGACTTTATATATAGGCTTAATGAACAGATTAGAGTGACTCGTGAAGGACCAGCACCACCTCCTCTTGTTTGATGGTTTGAGGAATATATCTTCCAGAATCCGGGATTAAGATTTAGGAGCTCATTTTTATTCCACCTCCTTTCCTGAAAGTCTGTCTTGCAGAATTGACTAAAAATTAATCTTCACATTAATTCCTAATTCTTTTGCAATTCTTTTGTCAGTTCTTCTTGACCTGTTTTTCTCTTCCAGCTTTCCTGGACTATTGTATAGCACTCATAAATGATTAAATAAAAAATAATGGTAGTTATTAAGATTGATATGGTTTGGAATTGGTAAAATGTGCTTGGAAAAAAATCACAATAAAACAATGTTTTTAATGTTTAAGTTTGGAATATTAACTGACATGAATGAATGCTATATAAATATTGTTCATGTTAACATAATGTTATAAATGAAATCTTATTGTAAAGTGTTACTAAAGTTATATATATTATATATATATATATATATATATATTGTTCTGTGAATGTGATTTTAAAGTCTAGATGATTTGGATTAACCCTTTAACTGCCATATCAAGTTCA
>NW_020527123.1:0-85009 GCF_003368295.1 Carassius auratus | reverse complement strand
GCAAAACATTTGATTCAGATCGGACTCCGAAGCGCGTTTCGCGAATCATTTGATCGGGCTTCGAGCGAGTCGGCAAAACATTTGATTCAGATCGGGACTCCGAAGCGCATTTCGCGAATCATTTGATCGGGGCTTCGGAGCGAGTCGGCAAAACATTTGATTCAGATCGGGACTCCGAAGCGCATTTAGCGAATCATTTGATCGGGCTTCGGAGCGAGTCGGCAAAACATTTGATTCAGATCGGGACTCCGAAGCGCATTTAGCGAATCATTTGATCGGGGCTTCGGAGCGAGTCGGCAAAACATTTGATTCAGATCGGGACTCCGAAGCGCATTTCGCGAATCATTTGATCGGGGCTTCGGAGCGAGTCGGCAAAACATTTGATTCAGATCGGGACTCCGAAGCGCATTTCGCGAATCATTTGAGATCTGGTCTTTCCAGCGGATTTGCAAAACATTTGATTCTATCATGTACTTGTCCAGATCAACTTTTAATAAAGAGAAAAGAGTTTTAGAGACAGATTTTTGTCAATAGCCTGTTAGTAATCCCACAGTCCATAGCATCAGTAACTGTATAATTTAGTAAGGGAAAATTAAAACAAAATAGGATGAGTTTCAATTTTTATTTTATTTTTGTAGAAATGGTCATCTTAACCTCTGTGCAGTGTTCAGGTTATTTCAGGACCCCAAATTAAATTCTAATACTAATACTGCATCATACAGGTGTTTATTTGAGTTGAATATTTCGATAATCATGTAAGGAAACGAAGCCATAATTTGATAAGTTTACATTTACATTTATTCATTCAGCAGACGCTTTTATCCAAAGCGACTTACAAATGAGGATAAAAAACAACACAACGAAAAACAACAAAAAGGGCAACCAAAAGTTTATAAGTGAGTATAAACAAGATGCATGCAATATGAAGGCAGATATTGTCTGATATGTTAAGAAATAATATAAAACAAAAAGTCCAGATGATTCAAGCTGTTCGTGACTGTGAGTGTAACAGCAGCAGCAGAGATTATTAACCGTAAATGAAAACATTTAAAACTCTGATTCCTCAATTAGAAAATAAATAAATAAAATGTAGCAAAACATTACATTCAGATGATATGTAGAACTCTCTGTGATTATCAGTGTCAGACAGGCGTACTACTCTGGCTGTGACATCATCATCCTGGGGAGGGACTTTGAGAGGATTCAGATCATCCCAGGAGCCAAACACGGGGAACATCTAGGTGGACACACACACACACACACACACACACACACACACACGGTTCTGGTGTCCAAACAACATCAAGGTCTTTATAAACTGTTACAGCACTTTCTCAGAGTGACAAATGGCATAGCTTTTAGCCTCATGGTTGCAGTTTGAGGTTTAGGAATTAGTTTTATTAATCTTTTTTTAGCCTTTATGTTATGTCAGTTTTAATAATTTTAGCATTTCAACTTTTTTTGTAAAAAGTTACTACTTTATAAATTAAATGAAAACAGTACTAAAATTAGTGCTTTTTACTTTACAAATCATTGCAAAGCAACTTTACAGAAAATAAGTTTCTCCCATATTTAGTAGTAGCTTACACGACTTATCTATATCATTTTACTTTAGCTTTATTTCAATTACAGAAAACTGTTTTTAGTTGTTTCAGTCTTAGTTAACAACAATGACACATAGTTGGTTGCTTTGGGAATAAATGTTAAACCGTGTGAGCTTATTTTATATATTTATTCTTTAAATAAAATGTAAAAAATTATATATTTTTTGTACGAGTTTCTGTCTTCTGCTGAATGCTAAAAAGATGATGCTTTAAAGACCAAACGGTTGACGGTACCCATTCACTTCCATAGTATTTCTTCCTGTAGCATAGAAGTCAATGGGTGCCGTCAACTGTTCACTCTCAAAAAACATCTTCTTTAGTGTTCAGCAGAAAAAAAAAACACTTTCAGGCTGAGGAAGAGTAAACGATAGCAGGATATGATTGTTTGATTCCTCTCACACAGACAATATACAGTTGTGTTCCAAATTATTCAACCCCCTTGACTTGCAAGACAATTTGCAGTGGAGGATAACATTTTATGAAATCAATTTAACAAAATCACCATGTGGGTGTTTTGAAACTGCTGGGTGTTTCTGAATCATGCAATCTAAATGATCCCCCTTACCCAACCCCACCCCTAAACCTAACGTCACTATTACATCAACTAATCAGGTATCATGGTGTAAAAACACCTTGATCTCCCATTACTTTTTTTTTTTGAGATAACAAAAAAGGGGAAAACAGAGACATGTGAATCTGTAAAGCAATAAGATGCATACTGTATAACATATCAATCATGTTTCTAATACATTAAGTATCCTTTTCAGCAGTTTAAATGTCTTTCGATTATTCTGTATTGAAGTTAGAGAGTCGTAAAAAAATCTTCAAAAAATCTACCATTTGGTACAGTCGATATACATTTTGCTTTATGTATGATATTTTCCTAACAGAGTAAGAAGTTTAATAATAGTATCCATTTCCAACAAAAAAAAAAGTGAAGTGAAGTGACATTCAGCCAAGTATGGTGACCCATACTCAGAATTTGTGCTCTGCATTTAACCCACCCGAAGTGCACACACACAGAGCAGTGAACACACACCCGGAGCAGTGGGCAGCCATTTATGCTGCGGCGCCCGGGGAGCAGTTGGGGGTTCAATGCCTTGCTCAAGGGCACCTAAGTCGTGGTATTGAAGGTGGAGAGAGAATTGTACATGCACTCCCACCCACAATTCCTGCCGGCCCGGGACTCGAACTCAGAACCTTTCGATTGGGAGTCGGACTCTCTAACCATTAGGCCACGACTTCCCCTGGATTAAACCAGTATCACAATCCATAAACAAGACCATTACATCGGTTATTGTGACAAACTTATAAAATAACTCAAAAAGAAACCAAGAAACTTGGGACCAAAATAATTTAGTATAATTACAACTGAAAAATAAGTGTACAATTGTTTCATTTTCTTCTTTACAGAAACTACATAATGGCAAAAACCCTTCTTTAAACTTACCAATAAAATCATTACATGGATAGTATCTGTTTATTATTTTAAAGTGAGTTTCTTTAACTTTATTAGGAATTACATATTTATTTATATCTGACCACAAATTCTTAAAACCACAAATTACTTTCCTGCAGAGACCTATACTTGGTCGACTTCTGGCGACAGCGGAAGTTCGTCACTACGTTTGTGCACGGCCACGGAGCCTATTAACATAAAGCAAACAACAATACATGTATTATTTTGTGTTAAGCATAACACTTTAATAAAAAACAACTCATTAATTTGGAAAGTTACTATCACATGTATGCAATAATATACCAGTTACTTAGAACATCAATTCAAAGTTAAATAACCTACAAACCATTATAAAATAATTTGAATTCTGCTTGTTCAACAGATTTGTTCAACTGCTCGTATTTCCTACATTGTTGTGGATTTTATTGATAACTTTAAATGTCTTTGTTAATTTTGTGTGACTTAAGCCAGAAAGAGAGCAGTATAAAAGGGTGATGGCAAAAGTATAAAAACACCGCTTCACTAACCTGCTCGACTGTTAGCATAACTGCTACCATGTGCTACATTAAATGTATAACGTTACATCTAACAATACAAATAAAACATACTATATTTGATTAATGTACATCTAACAATACAAATAAAACATACTATATTTGATTAATGTCTATATAGTTACCGATAAGCTTTTAATATAAGTTATTGTTTTAGTTAACACACTCACCTGGGACTGGACCATCTGGACATTTACTGCTCTGCACCACAAACATCCCGTTATGACGCGTGATTTAACGTCTCCGCAACTTTCCACGCAAACCTGGCAGGCACAGCCCACGGTGCGAGATCGACCGTACTCCGGTTGGACACGGACCTCATCCTCCGTGAAGGGCTTAGCACACACTAAAAGTACCTTTCCTCAGAGTAATTGTCGTCTCCTCCTCTCACCATATAGCCCAATTCAACGCTTTATTTTTATTTTCGTAGGTGGGAAAACTATGAAAATGATAAATACGTTTTTTTTTTTTTTTTTAAATTAGAACACAAAGGCACACTATACACATCTGAATTACTTTTGGTCTCCGCTATTTTTCGGCAAAGCGAATGAACGCTGTAGCGCTTTCACTGGAAAATAACTTGAGATTGGATTTGGAGCGAGTTTCGCAAAACATTTGATTGATATCGCGACTCCCGAAGATCGTTTCGCGATCTTATGATGGGCCTTCGGAGTTCGCAAAAACATTTGATTCAGATCCGGACTCGAGCGCGTTTCGCGAATAATTTGATCGGGGTTCGAGATCGCAGAAAAACATTTGATTCAGATCGGGACTCCGAATCGCGATTTGATCGGGCTTCGGAGCGAGTCGGCAAAACATTTGATTCAGATCGGGACTCCGAAGCGCATTTCGAATCATTTGATCGGGGCTTCGGAGCGAGTCGGCAAAACATTTGATTCAGATCGGACTCCGAAGCGCATTTCGCGAATCAATTGATCGGCTTCGGAGCGAGTCGGCAAAACATTTGATTCAGATCGGGACTCCGAAGCGCATTTAGCGATCATTTGATCGGGCTTCGAGCGAGTCGGCAAAACATTTGATCTCGGGAGAATTCGCGAATTTGATCGGGCTTCGGAGCGAGTCGGCAAAACATTTGATTCAGATCGGGACTCCGAAGCGCATTTCGCGAATCATTTGAGATCTGGTCTTTCCAGCGGATTTGCAAAACATTTGATTCTATCATGTACTTGTCCAGATCAACTTTTAATAAAGAGAAAGAGTTTTAGAGACAGATTTTTCTCAATAGCCTGTTAGTAATCCCACAGTCCATAGCATCAGTAACTGTATAATTTAGTAAGGGAAAATTAAAACAAAATAGGATGAGTTTTCAATTTTTATTTTATTTTTGTAGAAATGGTCATCTTAACCTCTGTGCAGTGTTCAGGTTATTTCAGGACCCCAAATTAAATTCTAATACTAATACTGCATCATACAGGTGTTTATTTGAGTTGAATATTTCGATAATCATGTAAGGAAACGAAGCCATAATTTGATAAGTTTACATTTACATTTATTCATTCAGCAGACGCTTTTATCCAAAGCGACTTACAAATGAGGATAAAAAACAACACAACGAAAAACAACAAAAAGGGCAACCAAAAGTTTATAAGTGAGTATAAACAAGATGCATGCAATATGAAGGCAGATATTGTCTGATATGTTAAGAAATAATATAAAACAAAAAGTCCAGATGATTCAAGCTGTTCGTGACTGTGAGTGTAACAGCAGCAGCAGAGATTATTAACCGTAAATGAAAACATTTAAAACTCTGATTCCTCAATTAGAAAATAAATAAATAAAAATGTAGCAAAACATTACATTCAGATGATATGTAGAACTCTCTGTGATTATCAGTGTCAGACAGGCGTACTACTCTGGCTGTGACATCATCATCCTGGGGAGGGACTTTGAGAGGATTCAGATCATCCCAGGAGCCAAACACGGGAACATGTAGGTGGACACACACACACACACACACACACACACACACACACACACACGGTTCTGGTGTCCAAACAACATCAAGGTCTTTATAAACTGTTACAGCACTTTCTCAGAGTGACAAATGGCATAGCTTTTAGCCTCATGGTTGCAGTTTGAGGTTTAGGAATTAGTTTTATTAATCTTTTTTTAGCCTTTATGTTATGTCAGTTTTAATAATTTTAGCATTTCAACTTTTTTGGTAAAAAGTTACTACTTTATAAATTAAATGAAAACAGTACTAAAATTAGTGCTTTTTACTTTACAAATCATTGCAAAGCAACTTTACAGAAAAATAAGTTTCTCCCATATTTAGTAGTAGCTTACACTACTTATCTATATCATTTTACTTTAGCTTTATTTCAATTACAGAAAACTGTTTTTAGTTGTTTCAGTCTTAGTTAACAACAATGACACATAGTTGGTTGCTTTGGGAATAAATGTTTAACTGTGTGAGCTTATTTTATATATTTATTTCTTTAAATAAAATGTAAAAATTATATATATTTTTTGTACGAGTTTCTGTCTTGTGCTGAATGCTAAAAAGATGATGCTTTAAAGACCAAACGGTTGACGGTACCCATTCACTTCCACAGTATTTCTTCCTGTAGCATAGAAGTCAATGGGTGCCGTCAACTGTTCACTCTCAAAAAACATCTTCTTTAGTGTTCAGCAGAAGAAAAAAACACTTTCAGGCTGAGGAAGAGTAAACGATAGCAGGATATGATTGTTTGATTCCTCTCACACAGACAATATACAGTTGTGTTCCAAATTATTCAACCCCCTTGACTTGCAAGACAATTTGCAGTGGAGGATAACATTTTATGAAATCAATTTAACAAAATCACCATGTGGGTGTTTTGAAACTGCTGGGTGTTTCTGAATCATGCAATCTAAATGATCCCCCTTACCCAACCCCACCCCTAAACCTAACGTCACTATTACATCAACTAATCAGTATCATGGTGTAAAAACACCTTGATCTCATAACTCCCATTACTTTTTTTTTTTTTGAGATAACAGAAAAGGGGAAAACAGAGACGTGAATCTGTAAAGCAATAAGATGCATACTGTATAACATATCAATCATGTTTCTAATACATTAAGTATCCTTTTCAGCAGTTTAAATGTCTTTAGAGCTTTTCGATTATTCTGTATTGAAGTTAGAGAGTCGTAAAAAAATCTTCAGAAATCTACCATTTGGTACAGTACGATATACATTTTGCTTTATGTATGATATTTTCCTAACAGAGTAAGAAGTTTAATAATAGTATCCATTTCCAACAAAAAAAAAATAAGTGAAGTGACATTCAGCCAAGTATGGTGACTCATACTCAGAATTTGCTCTGCATTTAACCCACCCGAAGTGCACACACACAGAGCAGTGAACACACACCCGGAGCAGTGGGCAGCCATTTATGCTGCGGCGCCCGGGGAGCAGTTGGGGGTTCAATGCCTTGCTCAAGGGCACCTAAGTCGTGGTATTGAAGGTGGAGAGAGAATTGTACATGCACTCCCACCCACAATTCCTGCCGGCCCGGGACTCAAACTCAGAACCTTTCGATTGGGAGTCGGACTCTCTAACCATTAGGCCACGACTTCCCCTGGATTAAACCAGTATCACAATCCATAAACAAGACCATTACATCGGTTATTGTGACAAACTTATAAAATAACTCAAAAAGAAACCAAGAAACTTGGGACCAAAATAATTTAGTATAATTACAACTGAAAAATAAGTGTACAATTGTTTCATTTTCTTCTTTACAGAAACTACATAATGGCAAAAACCCTTCTTTAAACTTACCAATAAAATCATTACATGGATAGTATCTGTTTATTATTTTAAAGTGAGTTTCTTTAACTTTATTAGGAATTACATATTTATTTATATCTGACCACAAATTCTTAAAACCACAAATTACTTTCCTGCAGAGACCTATACTTGGTCGACTTCTGGCGACAGCGGAAGTTCGTCACTACGTTTGTGCACGGCCACGGAGCCTATTAACATAAAGCAAACAACAATACATGTATTATTTTGTGTTAAGCATAACACTTTAATAAAAACAACTCATTAATTTGGAAAGTTACTATCACATGTATGCAATAATATACCAGTTACCTAGAACATCAATTCAAAGTTAAATAACCTACAAACCATTATAAAATAATTTGAATTCTGCTTGTTCAACAGATTTGTTCAACTGCTCGTATTTCCTACATTGTTGTGGATTTTATTGATAACTTTAAATGTCTTTGTTAATTTTGTGTGACTTAAGCCAGAAAGAGAGCAGTATAAAAGGGTGATGGCAAAAGTATAAAAACACCGCTTCACTAACCTGCTCGACTGTTAGCATAACTGCTACCATGTGCTACATTAAATGTATAACGTTACATCTAACAATACAAATAAAACATACTATATTTGATTAATGTACATCTAACAATACAAATAAAACATACTATATTTGATTAATGTCTATATAGTTACCGATAAGCTTTTAATATAAGTTATTGTTTTAGTTAACACACTCACCTGGGACTGGACCATCTGGACATTTACTGCTCTGCACCACAAACAGCCCGTTATGACGCGTGATTTAACGTCTCCGCAACTTTTCCACGCAAACCTGGGAGGCACAGCCCACGGTGCGAGATCGACCGTACTCCGGTTGGACACGGACCTCATCCTCCGTGAAGGGCTTAGCACACACTAAAGTACCTTTCCTCAGAGTAATTGTCGTCTCCTCCTCTCACCATATAGCCCAATTCAACGCTTATTTTTATTTTCGTAGGTGGGAAAACTATGAAATGATAAATAAGTTTTTTTTTTTTTTTTTTTTAAATTAGAACACAAAGGCACACTATACACATCTGAATACTTTTGGTCTCCGCTATTTTTCGGCAAGCGAATGAACGCTGTAGCGCTTTCACTGGAAAATAACTTGAGATCTGGGATTTGGAGCGAGTTCGCAAAACATTTGATTCATATCGCGACTCCGAAGATCGTTTCGCGAATCTTATGATCGGGCCTTCGGAGTTCGCAAAACATTTGATTCAGATCCGGACTCCGAAGCGCGTTTCGCGAATAATTTGATCGGTGCTTCGGAGCGAGTCGGCAAAACATTTGATTCAGATCGGGACTCCGAAGCGCATTTAGCGATCATTTGATCGGGGCTTCGGAGCGAGTCGGCAAAACATTTGATTCAGATCGGGACTCCGAAGCGCATTTAGCGAATCATTTGATCGGGGCTTCGGAGCGAGTCGGCAAAATATTTGATTCAGATCGGGACTCCGAAGCGCATTTCGCGAATAATTTGATCGGTGCTTCGGAGCGAGTCGGCAAAACATTTGATTCAGATCGGGACTCCGAAGCGCATTTCGCGAATCATTTGAGATCTGGTCTTTCCAGCGGATTTGCAAAACATTTGATTCTATCATGTACTTGTCCAGATCAACTTTTAATAAAGAGAAAAGAGTTTTAGAGACAGATTTTTGTCAATAGCCTGTTAGTAATCCCACAGTCCATAGCATCAGTAACTGTATAATTTAGTAAGGGAAAATTAAAACAAAATAGGATGAGTTTCAATTTTTATTTTATTTTTGTAGAAATGGTCATCTTAACCTCTGTGCAGTGTTCAGGTTATTTCAGGACCCCAAATTAAATTCTAATACTAATACTGCATCATACAGGTGTTTATTTGAGTTGAATATTTCGATAATCATGTAAGGAAACGAAGCCATAATTTGATAAGTTTACATTTACATTTATTCATTCAGCAGACGCTTTTATCCAAAGCGACTTACAAATGAGGATAAAAAACAACACAACGAAAAACAACAAAAAGGGCAACCAAAAGTTTTTAAGTGAGTATAAACAAGATGCATGCAATATGAAGGCAGATATTGTCTGATATGTTAAGAAATAATATAAAACAAAAAGTCCAGATGATTCAAGCTGTTCGTGACTGTGAGTGTAACAGCAGCAGCAGAGATTATTAACCGTAAATGAAAACATTTAAAACTCTGATTCCTCAATTAGAAAATAAATAAATAAAAATGTAGCAAAACGTTACATTCAGATGATATGTAGAACTCTCTGTGATTATCAGTGTCAGACAGGCGTACTACTCTGGCTGTGACATCATCATCCTGGGGAGGGACTTTGAGAGGATTCAGATCATCCCAGGAGCCAAACACGGGAACATCTAGGTGGACACACACACACACACGGTTCTGGTGTCCAAACAACATCAAGGTCTTTATAAACTGTTACAGCACTTTCTCAGAGTGACAAATGGCATAGCTTTTAGCCTCATGGTTGCAGTTTGAGGTTTAGGAATTAGTTTTATTAATTTTTTTTTTAGCCTTTATGTTATGTCAGTTTTAATAATTTTAGCATTTCAACTTTTTTTGTAAAAAGTTACTACTTTATAAATCAAATGAAAACAGTACTAAAATTAGTGCTTTTTACTTTACAAAAAATTGCAAAGCAACTTTACAGAAAATAAGTTTCTCCCATATTTAGTAGTAGCTTACACGACTTATCTATATCATTTTACTTTAGCTTTATTTCAATTACAGAAAACTGTTTTTAGTTGTTTCAGTCTTAGTTAACAACAATGACACATAGTTGGTTGCTTTGGGAATAAATGTTAAACTGTGTGAGCTTATTTTATATATTTATTTCTTTAAATAAAATGTAAAAATTATATATTTTTTGTACGAGTTTCTGTCTTCTGCTGAATGCTAAAAAGATGATGCTTTAAAGACCAAACGGTTGACGGTACCCATTCACTTCCATAGTATTTCTTCCTGTAGCATAGAAGTCAATGGGTGCCGTCAACTGTTCACTCTCAAAAAACATCTTCTTTAGTGTTCAGCAGAAAAAAAAAACACTTTCAGGCTGAGGAAGAGTAAACGATAGCAGGATATGATTGTTTGATTCCTCTCACACAGACAATATACAGTTGTGTTCCAAATTATTCAACCCCCTTGACTTGCAAGACAATTTGCAGTGGAGGATAACATTTTATGAAATCAATTTAACAAAATCACCATGTGGGTGTTTTGAAACTGCTGGGTGTTTCTGAATCTTGCAATCTAAATGATCCCCCTTACCCAACGTCACTATTACATCAACTAATCAGGTATCATGGTGTAAAAACACCTTGATCTCCCATTACTTTTTTTTTTTGAGATAACAAAAAAGGCATGTGAATCTGTAAAGCAATAAGATGCATACTGTATAACATATCAATCATGTTTCTAATACATTAAGTATCCTTTTCAGCAGTTTAAATGTCTTTCGATTATTCTGTATTGAAGTTAGAGAGTCGTAAAAAATCTTCAAAAATCTACCATTTGGTACAGTCGATATACATTTTGCTTTATGTATGATATTTTCCTAACAGAGTAAGAAGTTTAATAATAGTATCCATTTCCAACCAAGTATGGTGACCCATACTCAGAATTTGTGCTCTGCATTTAACCCACCCGAAGTGCACACACACAGAGCAGTGAACACACACACCCGGAGCAGTGGGCAGCCATTTATGCTGCGGCGCCCGGGGAGCAGTTGGGGGTTCAATGCCTTGCTCAAGGGCACCTAAGTCGTGGTATTGAAGGTGGAGAGAGAATTGTACATGCACTCCCGGGACTCGAACTCAGAACCTTTCGATTGGGAGTCGGACTCTCTAACCATTAGGCCACGACTTCCCCTGGATTAAACCAGTATCACAATCCATAAACAAGACCATTACATCGGTTATTGTGACAAACTTATAAAATAACTCAAAAAGAAACCAAGAAACTTGGGACCAAAATAATTTAGTATAATTACAACTGAAAAATAAGTGTACAATTGTTTCATTTTCTTCTTTACAGAAACTACATAATGGCAAAAACCCTTCTTTAAACTTACCAATAAAATCATTACATGGATAGTATCTGTTTATTATTTTAAAGTGAGTTTCTTTAACTTTATTAGGAATTACATATTTATTTATATCTGACCACAAATTCTTAAAACCACAAATTACTTTCCTGCAGAGACCTATACTTGGTCGACTTCTGGCGACAGCGGAAGTTCGTCACTACGTTTGTGCACGGCCACGGAGCCTATTAACATAAAGCAAACAACAATACATGTATTATTTTGTGTTAAGCATAACACTTTAATAAAAACAACTCATTAATTTGGAAAGTTACTATCACATGTATGCAATAATATACCAGTTACCTAGAACATCAATTCAAAGTTAAATAACCTACAAACCATTATAAAATAATTTGAATTCTGCTTGTTCAACAGATTTGTTCAACTGCTCGTATTTCCTACATTGTTGTGGATTTTATTGATAACTTTAAATGTCTTTGTTAATTTTGTGTGACTTAAGCCAGAAAGAGAGCAGTATAAAAGGGTGATGGCAAAAGTATAAAAACACCGCTTCACTAACCTGCTCGACTGTTAGCATAACTGCTACCATGTGCTACATTAAATGTATAACGTTACATCTAACAATACAAATAAAACATACTATATTTGATTAATGTACATCTAACAATACAAATAAAACATACTATATTTGATTAATGTCTATATAGTTACCGATAAGCTTTTAATATAAGTTATTGTTTTAGTTAACACACTCACCTGGGACTGGACCATCTGGACATTTACTGCTCTGCACCACAAACAGCCCGTTATGACGCGTGATTTAACGTCTCCGCAACTTTTCCACGCAAACCTGGAAGGCACAGCCCACGGTGCGAGATCGACCGTACTCCGGTTGGACACGGACCTCATCCTCCGTGAAGGGCTTAGCACACACTAAAGTACCTTTCCTCAGAGTAATTGTCGTCTCCTCCTCTCACCATATAGCCCAATTCAACGCTTATTTTTATTTTCGTAGGTGGGAAAACTATGAAATGATAAATAAGTTTTTTTTTTTTTTTTTTTAAATTAGAACACAAAGGCACACTATACACATCTGAATACTTTTGGTCTCCGCTATTTTTCGGCAAGCGAATGAACGCTGTAGCGCTTTCACTGGAAAATAACTTGAGATCTGGGATTTGGAGCGAGTTCGCAAAACATTTGATTCATATCGCGACTCCGAAGATCGTTTCGCGAATCTTATGATCGGGCCTTCGGAGTTCGCAAAACATTTGATTCAGATCCGGACTCCGAAGCGCGTTTCGCGAATAATTTGATCGGTGCTTCGGAGCGAGTCGGCAAAACATTTGATTCAGATCGGGACTCCGAAGCGCATTTAGCGAATCATTTGATCGGGGCTTCGGAGCGAGTCGGCAAAATATTTGATTCAGATCGGGACTCCGAAGCGCATTTCGCGAATAATTTGATCGGTGCTTCGGAGCGAGTCGGCAAAACATTTGATTCAGATCGGGACTCCGAAGCGCATTTCGCGAATCATTTGAGATCTGGTCTTTCCAGCGGATTTGCAAAACATTTGATTCTATCATGTACTTGTCCAGATCAACTTTTAATAAAGAGAAAACAGTTTTAGAGACAGATTTTTGTCAATAGCCTGTTAGTAATCCCACAGTCCATAGCATCAGTAACTGTATAATTTAGTAAGGGAAAATTAAAACAAAATAGGATGAGTTTCAATTTTTATTTTATTTTTGTAGAAATGGTCATCTTAACCTCTGTGCAGTGTTCAGGTTATTTCAGGACCCCAAATTAAATTCTAATACTAATACTGCATCATACAGGTGTTTATTTGAGTTGAATATTTCGATAATCATGTAAGGAAACGAAGCCATAATTTGATAAGTTTACATTTACATTTATTCATTCAGCAGACGCTTTTATCCAAAGCGACTTACAAATGAGGATAAAAAACAACACAACGAAAAACAACAAAAAGGGCAACCAAAAGTTTTTAAGTGAGTATAAACAAGATGCATGCAATATGAAGGCAGATATTGTCTGATATGTTAAGAAATAATATAAAACAAAAAGTCCAGATGATTCAAGCTGTTCGTGACTGTGAGTGTAACAGCAGCAGCAGAGATTATTAACCGTAAATGAAAACATTTAAAACTCTGATTCCTCAATTAGAAAATAAATAAATAAAAATGTAGCAAAACGTTACATTCAGATGATATGTAGAACTCTCTGTGATTATCAGTGTCAGACAGGCGTACTACTCTGGCTGTGACATCATCATCCTGGGGAGGGACTTTGAGAGGATTCAGATCATCCCAGGAGCCAAACACGGGAACATCTAGGTGGACACACACACACACACGGTTCTGGTGTCCAAACAACATCAAGGTCTTTATAAACTGTTACAGCACTTTCTCAGAGTGACAAATGGCATAGCTTTTAGCCTCATGGTTGCAGTTTGAGGTTTAGGAATTAGTTTTATTAATTTTTTTTTTAGCCTTTATGTTATGTCAGTTTTAATAATTTTAGCATTTCAACTTTTTTTGTAAAAAGTTACTACTTTATAAATCAAATGAAAACAGTACTAAAATTAGTGCTTTTTACTTTACAAAAAATTGCAAAGCAACTTTACAGAAAATAAGTTTCTCCCATATTTAGTAGTAGCTTACACGACTTATCTATATCATTTTACTTTAGCTTTATTTCAATTACAGAAAACTGTTTTTAGTTGTTTCAGTCTTAGTTAACAACAATGACACATAGTTGGTTGCTTTGGGAATAAATGTTAAACTGTGTGAGCTTATTTTATATATTTATTTCTTTAAATAAAATGTAAAAATTATATATTTTTTGTACGAGTTTCTGTCTTCTGCTGAATGCTAAAAAGATGATGCTTTAAAGACCAAACGGTTGACGGTACCCATTCACTTCCATAGTATTTCTTCCTGTAGCATAGAAGTCAATGGGTGCCGTCAACTGTTCACTCTCAAAAAACATCTTCTTTAGTGTTCAGCAGAAAAAAAAAACACTTTCAGGCTGAGGAAGAGTAAACGATAGCAGGATATGATTGTTTGATTCCTCTCACACAGACAATATACAGTTGTGTTCCAAATTATTCAACCCCCTTGACTTGCAAGACAATTTGCAGTGGAGGATAACATTTTATGAAATCAATTTAACAAAATCACCATGTGGGTGTTTTGAAACTGCTGGGTGTTTCTGAATCTTGCAATCTAAATGATCCCCCTTACCCAACGTCACTATTACATCAACTAATCAGGTATCATGGTGTAAAAACACCTTGATCTCCCATTACTTTTTTTTTTTTGAGATAACAAAAAAGGCATGTGAATCTGTAAAGCAATAAGATGCATACTGTATAACATATCAATCATGTTTCTAATACATTAAGTATCCTTTTCAGCAGTTTAAATGTCTTTCGATTATTCTGTATTGAAGTTAGAGAGTCGTAAAAATATCTTCAAAAATCTACCATTTGGTACAGTCGATATACATTTTGCTTTATGTATGATATTTTCCTAACAGAGTAAGAAGTTTAATAATAGTATCCATTTCCAACCAAGTATGGCCCATACTCAGAATTTGTGCTCTGCATTTAACCCACCGGAAGTGCACACACACAGAGCAGTGAACACACACACCCGGAGCAGTGGGCAGCCATTTATGCTGCGGCGCCCGGGGAGCAGTTGGGGGTTCAATGCCTTGCTCAAGGGCACCTAAGTCGTGGTATTGAAGGTGGAGAGAGAATTGTACATGCACTCCCGGGACTCGAACTCAGAACCTTTCGATTGGGAGTCGGACTCTCTAACCATTAGGCCACGACTTCCCCTGGATTAAACCAGTATCACAATCCATAAACAAGACCATTACATCGGTTATTGTGACAAACTTATAAAATAACTCAAAAAGAAACCAAGAAACTTGGGACCAAAATAATTTAGTATAATTACAACTGAAAAATAAGTGTACAATTGTTTCATTTTCTTCTTTACAGAAACTACATAATGGCAAAAACCCTTCTTTAAACTTACCAATAAAATCATTACATGGATAGTATCTGTTTATTATTTTAAAGTGAGTTTCTTTAACTTTATTAGGAATTACATATTTATTTATATCTGACCACAAATTCTTAAAACCACAAATTACTTTCCTGCAGAGACCTATACTTGGTCGACTTCTGGCGACAGCGGAAGTTCGTCACTACGTTTGTGCACGGCCACGGAGCCTATTAACATAAAGCAAACAACAATACATGTATTATTTTGTGTTAAGCATAACACTTTAATAAAAACAACTCATTAATTTGGAAAGTTACTATCACATGTATGCAATAATATACCAGTTACCTAGAACATCAATTCAAAGTTAAATAACCTACAAACCATTATAAAATAATTTGAATTCTGCTTGTTCAACAGATTTGTTCAACTGCTCGTATTTCCTACATTGTTGTGGATTTTATTGATAACTTTAAATGTCTTTGTTAATTTTGTGTGACTTAAGCCAGAAAGAGAGCAGTATAAAAGGGTGATGGCAAAAGTATAAAAACACCGCTTCACTAACCTGCTCGACTGTTAGCATAACTGCTACCATGTGCTACATTAAATGTATAACGTTACATCTAACAATACAAATAAAACATACTATATTTGATTAATGTACATCTAACAATACAAATAAAACATACTATATTTGATTAATGTCTATATAGTTACCGATAAGCTTTTAATATAAGTTATTGTTTTAGTTAACACACTCACCTGGGACTGGACCATCTGGACATTTACTGCTCTGCACCACAAACAGCCCGTTATGACGCGTGATTTAACGTCTCCGCAACTTTTCCACGCAAACCTGGAAGGCACAGCCCACGGTGCGAGATCGACCGTACTCCGGTTGGACACGGACCTCATCCTCCGTGAAGGGCTTAGCACACACTAAAGTACCTTTCCTCAGAGTAATTGTCGTCTCCTCCTCTCACCATATAGCCCAATTCAACGCTTATTTTTATTTTCGTAGGTGGGAAAACTATGAAATGATAAATAAGTTTTTTTTTTTTTTTTTTTAAATTAGAACACAAAGGCACACTATACACATCTGAATACTTTTGGTCTCCGCTATTTTTCGGCAAGCGAATGAACGCTGTAGCGCTTTCACTGGAAAATAACTTGAGATCTGGGATTTGGAGCGAGTTCGCAAAACATTTGATTCATATCGCGACTCCGAAGATCGTTTCGCGAATCTTATGATCGGGCCTTCGGAGTTCGCAAAACATTTGATTCAGATCCGGACTCCGAAGCGCGTTTCGCGAATAATTTGATCGGTGCTTCGGAGCGAGTCGGCAAAACATTTGATTCAGATCGGGACTCCGAAGCGCATTTAGCGATCATTTGATCGGGGCTTCGGAGCGAGTCGGCAAAACATTTGATTCAGATCGGGACTCCGAAGCGCATTTAGCGAATCATTTGATCGGGGCTTCGGAGCGAGTCGGCAAAATATTTGATTCAGATCGGGACTCCGAAGCGCATTTCGCGAATAATTTGATCGGTGCTTCGGAGCGAGTCGGCAAAACATTTGATTCAGATCGGGACTCCGAAGCGCATTTCGCGAATCATTTGAGATCTGGTCTTTCCAGCGGATTTGCAAAACATTTGATTCTATCATGTACTTGTCCAGATCAACTTTTAATAAAGAGAAAAGAGTTTTAGAGACAGATTTTTGTCAATAGCCTGTTAGTAATCCCACAGTCCATAGCATCAGTAACTGTATAATTTAGTAAGGGAAAATTAAAACAAAATAGGATGAGTTTCAATTTTTATTTTATTTTTGTAGAAATGGTCATCTTAACCTCTGTGCAGTGTTCAGGTTATTTCAGGACCCCAAATTAAATTCTAATACTAATACTGCATCATACAGGTGTTTATTTGAGTTGAATATTTCGATAATCATGTAAGGAAACGAAGCCATAATTTGATAAGTTTACATTTACATTTATTCATTCAGCAGACGCTTTTATCCAAAGCGACTTACAAATGAGGATAAAAAACAACACAACGAAAAACAACAAAAAGGGCAACCAAAAGTTTTTAAGTGACTATAAACAAGATGCATGCAATATGAAGGCAGATATTGTCTGATATGTTAAGAAATAATATAAAACAAAAAGTCCAGATGATTCAAGCTGTTCGTGACTGTGAGTGTAACAGCAGCAGCAGAGATTATTAACCGTAAATGAAAACATTTAAAACTCTGATTCCTCAATTAGAAAATAAATAAATAAAAATGTAGCAAAACGTTACATTCAGATGATATGTAGAACTCTCTGTGATTATCAGTGTCAGACAGGCGTACTACTCTGGCTGTGACATCATCATCCTGGGGAGGGACTTTGAGAGGATTCAGATCATCCCAGGAGCCAAACACGGAACATCTAGGTGGACACACACACACACACGGTTCTGGTGTCCAAACAACATCAAGGTCTTTATAAACTGTTACAGCACTTTCTCAGAGTGACAAATGGCATAGCTTTTAGCCTCATGGTTGCAGTTTGAGGTTTAGGAATTAGTTTTATTAATTTTTTTTTTAGCCTTTATGTTATGTCAGTTTTAATAATTTTAGCATTTCAACTTTTTTTGTAAAAAGTTACTACTTTATAAATCAAATGAAAACAGTACTAAAATTAGTGCTTTTTACTTTACAAAAAATTGCAAAGCAACTTTACAGAAAATAAGTTTCTCCCATATTTAGTAGTAGCTTACACGACTTATCTATATCATTTTACTTTAGCTTTATTTCAATTACAGAAAACTGTTTTTAGTTGTTTCAGTCTTAGTTAACAACAATGACACATAGTTGGTTGCTTTGGGAATAAATGTTAAACTGTGTGAGCTTATTTTATATATTTATTTCTTTAAATAAAATGTAAAAATTATATATTTTTTGTACGAGTTTCTGTCTTCTGCTGAATGCTAAAAAGATGATGCTTTAAAGACCAAACGGTTGACGGTACCCATTCACTTCCATAGTATTTCTTCCTGTAGCATAGAAGTCAATGGGTGCCGTCAACTGTTCACTCTCAAAAAACATCTTCTTTAGTGTTCAGCAGAAAAAAAAAACACTTTCAGGCTGAGGAAGAGTAAACGATAGCAGGATATGATTGTTTGATTCCTCTCACACAGACAATATACAGTTGTGTTCCAAATTATTCAACCCCCTTGACTTGCAAGACAATTTGCAGTGGAGGATAACATTTTATGAAATCAATTTAACAAAATCACCATGTGGGTGTTTTGAAACTGCTGGGTGTTTCTGAATCTTGCAATCTAAATGATCCCCCTTACCCAACGTCACTATTACATCAACTAATCAGGTATCATGGTGTAAAAACACCTTGATCTCCCATTACTTTTTTTTTTTTGAGATAACAAAAAAGGCATGTGAATCTGTAAAGCAATAAGATGCATACTGTATAACATATCAATCATGTTTCTAATACATTAAGTATCCTTTTCAGCAGTTTAAATGTCTTTCGATTATTCTGTATTGAAGTTAGAGAGTCGTAAAAATATCTTCAAAAATCTACCATTTGGTACAGTCGATATACATTTTGCTTTATGTATGATATTTTCCTAACAGAGTAAGAAGTTTAATAATAGTATCCATTTCCAACCAAGTATGGTGACCCATACTCAGAATTTGTGCTCTGCATTTAACCCACCCGAAGTGCACACACACAGAGCAGTGAACACACACACCCGGAGCAGTGGGCAGCCATTTATGCTGCGGCGCCCGGGGAGCAGTTGGGGGTTCAATGCCTTGCTCAAGGGCACCTAAGTCGTGGTATTGAAGGTGGAGAGAGAATTGTACATGCACTCCCGGGACTCGAACTCAGAACCTTTCGATTGGGAGTCGGACTCTCTAACCATTAGGCCACGACTTCCCCTGGATTAAACCAGTATCACAATCCATAAACAAGACCATTACATCGGTTATTGTGACAAACTTATAAAATAACTCAAAAAGAAACCAAGAAACTTGGGACCAAAATAATTTAGTATAATTACAACTGAAAAATAAGTGTACAATTGTTTCATTTTCTTCTTTACAGAAACTACATAATGGCAAAAACCCTTCTTTAAACTTACCAATAAAATCATTACATGGATAGTATCTGTTTATTATTTTAAAGTGAGTTTCTTTAACTTTATTAGGAATTACATATTTATTTATATCTGACCACAAATTCTTAAAACCACAAATTACTTTCCTGCAGAGACCTATACTTGGTCGACTTCTGGCGACAGCGGAAGTTCGTCACTACGTTTGTGCACGGCCACGGAGCCTATTAACATAAAGCAAACAACAATACATGTATTATTTTGTGTTAAGCATAACACTTTAATAAAAACAACTCATTAATTTGGAAAGTTACTATCACATGTATGCAATAATATACCAGTTACCTAGAACATCAATTCAAAGTTAAATAACCTACAAACCATTATAAAATAATTTGAATTCTGCTTGTTCAACAGATTTGTTCAACTGCTCGTATTTCCTACATTGTTGTGGATTTTATTGATAACTTTAAATGTCTTTGTTAATTTTGTGTGACTTAAGCCAGAAAGAGAGCAGTATAAAAGGGTGATGGCAAAAGTATAAAAACACCGCTTCACTAACCTGCTCGACTGTTAGCATAACTGCTACCATGTGCTACATTAAATGTATAACGTTACATCTAACAATACAAATAAAACATACTATATTTGATTAATGTACATCTAACAATACAAATAAAACATACTATATTTGATTAATGTCTATATAGTTACCGATAAGCTTTTAATATAAGTTATTGTTTTAGTTAACACACTCACCTGGGACTGGACCATCTGGACATTTACTGCTCTGCACCACAAACAGCCCGTTATGACGCGTGATTTAACGTCTCCGCAACTTTTCCACGCAAACCTGGAAGGCACAGCCCACGGTGCGAGATCGACCGTACTCCGGTTGGACACGGACCTCATCCTCCGTGAAGGGCTTAGCACACACTAAAGTACCTTTCCTCAGAGTAATTGTCGTCTCCTCCTCTCACCATATAGCCCAATTCAACGCTTATTTTTATTTTCGTAGGTGGGAAAACTATGAAATGATAAATAAGTTTTTTTTTTTTTTTTTTTAAATTAGAACACAAAGGCACACTATACACATCTGAATACTTTTGGTCTCCGCTATTTTTCGGCAAGCGAATGAACGCTGTAGCGCTTTCACTGGAAAATAACTTGAGATCTGGGATTTGGAGCGAGTTCGCAAAACATTTGATTCATATCGCGACTCCGAAGATCGTTTCGCGAATCTTATGATCGGGCCTTCGGAGTTCGCAAAACATTTGATTCAGATCCGGACTCCGAAGCGCGTTTCGCGAATAATTTGATCGGTGCTTCGGAGCGAGTCGGCAAAACATTTGATTCAGATCGGGACTCCGAAGCGCATTTAGCGATCATTTGATCGGGGCTTCGGAGCGAGTCGGCAAAACATTTGATTCAGATCGGGACTCCGAAGCGCATTTAGCGAATCATTTGATCGGGGCTTCGGAGCGAGTCGGCAAAATATTTGATTCAGATCGGGACTCCGAAGCGCATTTCGCGAATAATTTGATCGGTGCTTCGGAGCGAGTCGGCAAAACATTTGATTCAGATCGGGACTCCGAAGCGCATTTCGCGAATCATTTGAGATCTGGTCTTTCCAGCGGATTTGCAAAACATTTGATTCTATCATGTACTTGTCCAGATCAACTTTTAATAAAGAGAAAAGAGTTTTAGAGACAGATTTTTGTCAATAGCCTGTTAGTAATCCCACAGTCCATAGCATCAGTAACTGTATAATTTAGTAAGGGAAAATTAAAACAAAATAGGATGAGTTTCAATTTTTATTTTATTTTTGTAGAAATGGTCATCTTAACCTCTGTGCAGTGTTCAGGTTATTTCAGGACCCCAAATTAAATTCTAATACTAATACTGCATCATACAGGTGTTTATTTGAGTTGAATATTTCGATAATCATGTAAGGAAACGAAGCCATAATTTGATAAGTTTACATTTACATTTATTCATTCAGCAGACGCTTTTATCCAAAGCGACTTACAAATGAGGATAAAAAACAACACAACGAAAAACAACAAAAAGGGCAACCAAAAGTTTTTAAGTGAGTATAAACAAGATGCATGCAATATGAAGGCAGATATTGTCTGATATGTTAAGAAATAATATAAAACAAAAAGTCCAGATGATTCAAGCTGTTCGTGACTGTGAGTGTAACAGCAGCAGCAGAGATTATTAACCGTAAATGAAAACATTTAAAACTCTGATTCCTCAATTAGAAAATAAATAAATAAAAATGTAGCAAAACGTTACATTCAGATGATATGTAGAACTCTCTGTGATTATCAGTGTCAGACAGGCGTACTACTCTGGCTGTGACATCATCATCCTGGGGAGGGACTTTGAGAGGATTCAGATCATCCCAGGAGCCAAACACGGGAACATCTAGGTGGACACACACACACACACACACACACGGTTCTGGTGTCCAAACAACATCAAGGTCTTTATAAACTGTTACAGCACTTTCTCAGAGTGACAAATGGCATAGCTTTTAGCCTCATGGTTGCAGTTTGAGGTTTAGGAATTAGTTTTATTAATTTTTTTTTTAGCCTTTATGTTATGTCAGTTTTAATAATTTTAGCATTTCAACTTTTTTTGTAAAAAGTTACTACTTTATAAATCAAATGAAAACAGTACTAAAATTAGTGCTTTTTACTTTACAAAAAATTGCAAAGCAACTTTACAGAAAATAAGTTTCTCCCATATTTAGTAGTAGCTTACACGACTTATCTATATCATTTTACTTTAGCTTTATTTCAATTACAGAAAACTGTTTTTAGTTGTTTCAGTCTTAGTTAACAACAATGACACATAGTTGGTTGCTTTGGGAATAAATGTTAAACTGTGTGAGCTTATTTTATATATTTATTTCTTTAAATAAAATGTAAAAATTATATATTTTTTGTACGAGTTTCTGTCTTCTGCTGAATGCTAAAAAGATGATGCTTTAAAGACCAAACGGTTGACGGTACCCATTCACTTCCATAGTATTTCTTCCTGTAGCATAGAAGTCAATGGGTGCCGTCAACTGTTCACTCTCAAAAAACATCTTCTTTAGTGTTCAGCAGAAAAAAAAAACACTTTCAGGCTGAGGAAGAGTAAACGATAGCAGGATATGATTGTTTGATTCCTCTCACACAGACAATATACAGTTGTGTTCCAAATTATTCAACCCCCTTGACTTGCAAGACAATTTGCAGTGGAGGATAACATTTTATGAAATCAATTTAACAAAATCACCATGTGGGTGTTTTGAAACTGCTGGGTGTTTCTGAATCTTGCAATCTAAATGATCCCCCTTACCCAACGTCACTATTACATCAACTAATCAGGTATCATGGTGTAAAAACACCTTGATCTCCCATTACTTTTTTTTTTTTGAGATAACAAAAAAGGCATGTGAATCTGTAAAGCAATAAGATGCATACTGTATAACATATCAATCATGTTTCTAATACATTAAGTATCCTTTTCAGCAGTTTAAATGTCTTTCGATTATTCTGTATTGAAGTTAGAGAGTCGTAAAAAAATCTTCAAAAATCTACCATTTGGTACAGTCGATATACATTTTGCTTTATGTATGATATTTTCCTAACAGAGTAAGAAGTTTAATAATAGTATCCATTTCCAACCAAGTATGGTGACCCATACTCAGAATTTGTGCTCTGCATTTAACCCACCCGAAGTGCACACACACAGAGCAGTGAACACACACACCCGGAGCAGTGGGCAGCCATTTATGCTGCGGCGCCCGGGGAGCAGTTGGGGGTTCAATGCCTTGCTCAAGGGCACCTAAGTCGTGGTATTGAAGGTGGAGAGAGAATTGTACATGCACTCCCGGGACTCGAACTCAGAACCTTTCGATTGGGAGTCGGACTCTCTAACCATTAGGCCACGACTTCCCCTGGATTAAACCAGTATCACAATCCATAAACAAGACCATTACATCGGTTATTGTGACAAACTTATAAAATAACTCAAAAAGAAACCAAGAAACTTGGGACCAAAATAATTTAGTATAATTACAACTGAAAAATAAGTGTACAATTGTTTCATTTTCTTCTTTACAGAAACTACATAATGGCAAAAACCCTTCTTTAAACTTACCAATAAAATCATTACATGGATAGTATCTGTTTATTATTTTAAAGTGAGTTTCTTTAACTTTATTAGGAATTACATATTTATTTATATCTGACCACAAATTCTTAAAACCACAAATTACTTTCCTGCAGAGACCTATACTTGGTCGACTTCTGGCGACAGCGGAAGTTCGTCACTACGTTTGTGCACGGCCACGGAGCCTATTAACATAAAGCAAACAACAATACATGTATTATTTTGTGTTAAGCATAACACTTTAATAAAAACAACTCATTAATTTGGAAAGTTACTATCACATGTATGCAATAATATACCAGTTACCTAGAACATCAATTCAAAGTTAAATAACCTACAAACCATTATAAAATAATTTGAATTCTGCTTGTTCAACAGATTTGTTCAACTGCTCGTATTTCCTACATTGTTGTGGATTTTATTGATAACTTTAAATGTCTTTGTTAATTTTGTGTGACTTAAGCCAGAAAGAGAGCAGTATAAAAGGGTGATGGCAAAAGTATAAAAACACCGCTTCACTAACCTGCTCGACTGTTAGCATAACTGCTACCATGTGCTACATTAAATGTATAACGTTACATCTAACAATACAAATAAAACATACTATATTTGATTAATGTACATCTAACAATACAAATAAAACATACTATATTTGATTAATGTCTATATAGTTACCGATAAGCTTTTAATATAAGTTATTGTTTTAGTTAACACACTCACCTGGGACTGGACCATCTGGACATTTACTGCTCTGCACCACAAACAGCCCGTTATGACGCGTGATTTAACGTCTCCGCAACTTTTCCACGCAAACCTGGAAGGCACAGCCCACGGTGCGAGATCGACCGTACTCCGGTTGGACACGGACCTCATCCTCCGTGAAGGGCTTAGCACACACTAAAGTACCTTTCCTCAGAGTAATTGTCGTCTCCTCCTCTCACCATATAGCCCAATTCAACGCTTATTTTTATTTTCGTAGGTGGGAAAACTATGAAATGATAAATAAGTTTTTTTTTTTTTTTTTTAAATTAGAACACAAAGGCACACTATACACATCTGAATACTTTTGGTCTCCGCTATTTTTCGGCAAGCGAATGAACGCTGTAGCGCTTTCACTGGAAAATAACTTGAGATCTGGGATTTGGAGCGAGTTCGCAAAACATTTGATTCATATCGCGACTCCGAAGATCGTTTCGCGAATCTTATGATCGGGCCTTCGGAGTTCGCAAAACATTTGATTCAGATCCGGACTCCGAAGCGCGTTTCGCGAATAATTTGATCGGTGCTTCGGAGCGAGTCGGCAAAACATTTGATTCAGATCGGGACTCCGAAGCGCATTTAGCGATCATTTGATCGGGGCTTCGGAGCGAGTCGGCAAAACATTTGATTCAGATCGGGACTCCGAAGCGCATTTAGCGAATCATTTGATCGGGGCTTCGGAGCGAGTCGGCAAAATATTTGATTCAGATCGGGACTCCGAAGCGCATTTCGCGAATAATTTGATCGGTGCTTCGGAGCGAGTCGGCAAAACATTTGATTCAGATCGGGACTCCGAAGCGCATTTCGCGAATCATTTGAGATCTGGTCTTTCCAGCGGATTTGCAAAACATTTGATTCTATCATGTACTTGTCCAGATCAACTTTTAATAAAGAGAAAAGAGTTTTAGAGACAGATTTTTGTCAATAGCCTGTTAGTAATCCCACAGTCCATAGCATCAGTAACTGTATAATTTAGTAAGGGAAAATTAAAACAAAATAGGATGAGTTTCAATTTTTATTTTATTTTTGTAGAAATGGTCATCTTAACCTCTGTGCAGTGTTCAGGTTATTTCAGGACCCCAAATTAAATTCTAATACTAATACTGCATCATACAGGTGTTTATTTGAGTTGAATATTTCGATAATCATGTAAGGAAACGAAGCCATAATTTGATAAGTTTACATTTACATTTATTCATTCAGCAGACGCTTTTATCCAAAGCGACTTACAAATGAGGATAAAAAACAACACAACGAAAAACAACAAAAAGGGCAACCAAAAGTTTTTAAGTGACTATAAACAAGATGCATGCAATATGAAGGCAGATATTGTCTGATATGTTAAGAAATAATATAAAACAAAAAGTCCAGATGATTCAAGCTGTTCGTGACTGTGAGTGTAACAGCAGCAGCAGAGATTATTAACCGTAAATGAAAACATTTAAAACTCTGATTCCTCAATTAGAAAATAAATAAATAAAAATGTAGCAAAACGTTACATTCAGATGATATGTAGAACTCTCTGTGATTATCAGTGTCAGACAGGCGTACTACTCTGGCTGTGACATCATCATCCTGGGGAGGGACTTTGAGAGGATTCAGATCATCCCAGGAGCCAAACACGGGAACATCTAGGTGGACACACACACACACACGGTTCTGGTGTCCAAACAACATCAAGGTCTTTATAAACTGTTACAGCACTTTCTCAGAGTGACAAATGGCATAGCTTTTAGCCTCATGGTTGCAGTTTGAGGTTTAGGAATTAGTTTTATTAATTTTTTTTTTAGCCTTTATGTTATGTCAGTTTTAATAATTTTAGCATTTCAACTTTTTTTGTAAAAAGTTACTACTTTATAAATCAAATGAAAACAGTACTAAAATTAGTGCTTTTTACTTTACAAAAAATTGCAAAGCAACTTTACAGAAAATAAGTTTCTCCCATATTTAGTAGTAGCTTACACGACTTATCTATATCATTTTACTTTAGCTTTATTTCAATTACAGAAAACTGTTTTTAGTTGTTTCAGTCTTAGTTAACAACAATGACACATAGTTGGTTGCTTTGGGAATAAATGTTAAACTGTGTGAGCTTATTTTATATATTTATTTCTTTAAATAAAATGTAAAAATTATATATTTTTTGTACGAGTTTCTGTCTTCTGCTGAATGCTAAAAAGATGATGCTTTAAAGACCAAACGGTTGACGGTACCCATTCACTTCCATAGTATTTCTTCCTGTAGCATAGAAGTCAATGGGTGCCGTCAACTGTTCACTCTCAAAAAACATCTTCTTTAGTGTTCAGCAGAAAAAAAAAACACTTTCAGGCTGAGGAAGAGTAAACGATAGCAGGATATGATTGTTTGATTCCTCTCACACAGACAATATACAGTTGTGTTCCAAATTATTCAACCCCCTTGACTTGCAAGACAATTTGCAGTGGAGGATAACATTTTATGAAATCAATTTAACAAAATCACCATGTGGGTGTTTTGAAACTGCTGGGTGTTTCTGAATCTTGCAATCTAAATGATCCCCCTTACCCAACGTCACTATTACATCAACTAATCAGGTATCATGGTGTAAAAACACCTTGATCTCCCATTACTTTTTTTTTTTTGAGATAACAAAAAAGGCATGTGAATCTGTAAAGCAATAAGATGCATACTGTATAACATATCAATCATGTTTCTAATACATTAAGTATCCTTTTCAGCAGTTTAAATGTCTTTCGATTATTCTGTATTGAAGTTAGAGAGTCGTAAAAAAATCTTCAAAAATCTACCATTTGGTACAGTCGATATACATTTTGCTTTATGTATGATATTTTCCTAACAGAGTAAGAAGTTTAATAATAGTATCCATTTCCAACCAAGTATGGTGACCCATACTCAGAATTTGTGCTCTGCATTTAACCCACCCGAAGTGCACACACACAGAGCAGTGAACACACACACCCGGAGCAGTGGGCAGCCATTTATGCTGCGGCGCCCGGGGAGCAGTTGGGGGTTCAATGCCTTGCTCAAGGGCACCTAAGTCGTGGTATTGAAGGTGGAGAGAGAATTGTACATGCACTCCCGGGACTCGAACTCAGAACCTTTCGATTGGGAGTCGGACTCTCTAACCATTAGGCCACGACTTCCCCTGGATTAAACCAGTATCACAATCCATAAACAAGACCATTACATCGGTTATTGTGACAAACTTATAAAATAACTCAAAAAGAAACCAAGAAACTTGGGACCAAAATAATTTAGTATAATTACAACTGAAAAATAAGTGTACAATTGTTTCATTTTCTTCTTTACAGAAACTACATAATGGCAAAAACCCTTCTTTAAACTTACCAATAAAATCATTACATGGATAGTATCTGTTTATTATTTTAAAGTGAGTTTCTTTAACTTTATTAGGAATTACATATTTATTTATATCTGACCACAAATTCTTAAAACCACAAATTACTTTCCTGCAGAGACCTATACTTGGTCGACTTCTGGCGACAGCGGAAGTTCGTCACTACGTTTGTGCACGGCCACGGAGCCTATTAACATAAAGCAAACAACAATACATGTATTATTTTGTGTTAAGCATAACACTTTAATAAAAACAACTCATTAATTTGGAAAGTTACTATCACATGTATGCAATAATATACCAGTTACCTAGAACATCAATTCAAAGTTAAATAACCTACAAACCATTATAAAATAATTTGAATTCTGCTTGTTCAACAGATTTGTTCAACTGCTCGTATTTCCTACATTGTTGTGGATTTTATTGATAACTTTAAATGTCTTTGTTAATTTTGTGTGACTTAAGCCAGAAAGAGAGCAGTATAAAAGGGTGATGGCAAAAGTATAAAAACACCGCTTCACTAACCTGCTCGACTGTTAGCATAACTGCTACCATGTGCTACATTAAATGTATAACGTTACATCTAACAATACAAATAAAACATACTATATTTGATTAATGTACATCTAACAATACAAATAAAACATACTATATTTGATTAATGTCTATATAGTTACCGATAAGCTTTTAATATAAGTTATTGTTTTAGTTAACACACTCACCTGGGACTGGACCATCTGGACATTTACTGCTCTGCACCACAAACAGCCCGTTATGACGCGTGATTTAACGTCTCCGCAACTTTTCCACGCAAACCTGGAAGGCACAGCCCACGGTGCGAGATCGACCGTACTCCGGTTGGACACGGACCTCATCCTCCGTGAAGGGCTTAGCACACACTAAAGTACCTTTCCTCAGAGTAATTGTCGTCTCCTCCTCTCACCATATAGCCCAATTCAACGCTTATTTTTATTTTCGTAGGTGGGAAAACTATGAAATGATAAATAAGTTTTTTTTTTTTTTTTTTTAAATTAGAACACAAAGGCACACTATACACATCTGAATACTTTTGGTCTCCGCTATTTTTCGGCAAGCGAATGAACGCTGTAGCGCTTTCACTGGAAAATAACTTGAGATCTGGGATTTGGAGCGAGTTCGCAAAACATTTGATTCATATCGCGACTCCGAAGATCGTTTCGCGAATCTTATGATCGGGCCTTCGGAGTTCGCAAAACATTTGATTCAGATCCGGACTCCGAAGCGCGTTTCGCGAATAATTTGATCGGTGCTTCGGAGCGAGTCGGCAAAACATTTGATTCAGATCGGGACTCCGAAGCGCATTTAGCGATCATTTGATCGGGGCTTCGGAGCGAGTCGGCAAAACATTTGATTCAGATCGGGACTCCGAAGCGCATTTAGCGAATCATTTGATCGGGGCTTCGGAGCGAGTCGGCAAAATATTTGATTCAGATCGGGACTCCGAAGCGCATTTCGCGAATAATTTGATCGGTGCTTCGGAGCGAGTCGGCAAAACATTTGATTCAGATCGGGACTCCGAAGCGCATTTCGCGAATCATTTGAGATCTGGTCTTTCCAGCGGATTTGCAAAACATTTGATTCTATCATGTACTTGTCCAGATCAACTTTTAATAAAGAGAAAAGAGTTTTAGAGACAGATTTTTGTCAATAGCCTGTTAGTAATCCCACAGTCCATAGCATCAGTAACTGTATAATTTAGTAAGGGAAAATTAAAACAAAATAGGATGAGTTTCAATTTTTATTTTATTTTTGTAGAAATGGTCATCTTAACCTCTGTGCAGTGTTCAGGTTATTTCAGGACCCCAAATTAAATTCTAATACTAATACTGCATCATACAGGTGTTTATTTGAGTTGAATATTTCGATAATCATGTAAGGAAACGAAGCCATAATTTGATAAGTTTACATTTACATTTATTCATTCAGCAGACGCTTTTATCCAAAGCGACTTACAAATGAGGATAAAAAACAACACAACGAAAAACAACAAAAAGGGCAACCAAAAGTTTTTAAGTGAGTATAAACAAGATGCATGCAATATGAAGGCAGATATTGTCTGATATGTTAAGAAATAATATAAAACAAAAAGTCCAGATGATTCAAGCTGTTCGTGACTGTGAGTGTAACAGCAGCAGCAGAGATTATTAACCGTAAATGAAAACATTTAAAACTCTGATTCCTCAATTAGAAAATAAATAAATAAAAATGTAGCAAAACGTTACATTCAGATGATATGTAGAACTCTCTGTGATTATCAGTGTCAGACAGGCGTACTACTCTGGCTGTGACATCATCATCCTGGGGAGGGACTTTGAGAGGATTCAGATCATCCCAGGAGCCAAACACGGGAACATCTAGGTGGACACACACACACACACACGGTTCTGGTGTCCAAACAACATCAAGGTCTTTATAAACTGTTACAGCACTTTCTCAGAGTGACAAATGGCATAGCTTTTAGCCTCATGGTTGCAGTTTGAGGTTTAGGAATTAGTTTTATTAATTTTTTTTTAGCCTTTATGTTATGTCAGTTTTAATAATTTTAGCATTTCAACTTTTTTTGTAAAAAGTTACTACTTTATAAATCAAATGAAAACAGTACTAAAATTAGTGCTTTTTACTTTACAAAACATTGCAAAGCAACTTTACAGAAAATAAGTTTCTCCCATATTTAGTAGTAGCTTACACGACTTATCTATATCATTTTACTTTAGCTTTATTTCAATTACAGAAAACTGTTTTTAGTTGTTTCAGTCTTAGTTAACAACAATGACACATAGTTGGTTGCTTTGGGAATAAATGTTAAACTGTGTGAGCTTATTTTATATATTTATTTCTTTAAATAAAATGTAAAAATTATATATTTTTTGTACGAGTTTCTGTCTTCTGCTGAATGCTAAAAAGATGATGCTTTAAAGACCAAACGGTTGACGGTACCCATTCACTTCCATAGTATTTCTTCCTGTAGCATAGAAGTCAATGGGTGCCGTCAACTGTTCACTCTCAAAAAACATCTTCTTTAGTGTTCAGCAGAAAAAAAAAACACTTTCAGGCTGAGGAAGAGTAAACGATAGCAGGATATGATTGTTTGATTCCTCTCACACAGACAATATACAGTTGTGTTCCAAATTATTCAACCCCCTTGACTTGCAAGACAATTTGCAGTGGAGGATAACATTTTATGAAATCAATTTAACAAAATCACCATGTGGGTGTTTTGAAACTGCTGGGTGTTTCTGAATCTTGCAATCTAAATGATCCCCCTTACCCAACGTCACTATTACATCAACTAATCAGGTATCATGGTGTAAAAACACCTTGATCTCCCATTACTTTTTTTTTTTTGAGATAACAAAAAAGGCATGTGAATCTGTAAAGCAATAAGATGCATACTGTATAACATATCAATCATGTTTCTAATACATTAAGTATCCTTTTCAGCAGTTTAAATGTCTTTCGATTATTCTGTATTGAAGTTAGAGAGTCGTAAAAAAATCTTCAAAAATCTACCATTTGGTACAGTCGATATACATTTTGCTTTATGTATGATATTTTCCTAACAGAGTAAGAAGTTTAATAATAGTATCCATTTCCAACCAAGTATGGTGACCCATACTCAGAATTTGTGCTCTGCATTTAACCCACCCGAAGTGCACACACACAGAGCAGTGAACACACACACCCGGAGCAGTGGGCAGCCATTTATGCTGCGGCGCCCGGGAGCAGTTGGGGGTTCAATGCCTTGCTCAAGGGCACCTAAGTCGTGGTATTGAAGGTGGAGAGAGAATTGTACATGCACTCCCGGGACTCGAACTCAGAACCTTTCGATTGGGAGTCGGACTCTCTAACCATTAGGCCACGACTTCCCCTGGATTAAACCAGTATCACAATCCATAAACAAGACCATTACATCGGTTATTGTGACAAACTTATAAAATAACTCAAAAAGAAACCAAGAAACTTGGGACCAAAATAATTTAGTATAATTACAACTGAAAAATAAGTGTACAATTGTTTCATTTTCTTCTTTACAGAAACTACATAATGGCAAAAACCCTTCTTTAAACTTACCAATAAAATCATTACATGGATAGTATCTGTTTATTATTTTAAAGTGAGTTTCTTTAACTTTATTAGGAATTACATATTTATTTATATCTGACCACAAATTCTTAAAACCACAAATTACTTTCCTGCAGAGACCTATACTTGGTCGACTTCTGGCGACAGCGGAAGTTCGTCACTACGTTTGTGCACGGCCACGGAGCCTATTAACATAAAGCAAACAACAATACATGTATTATTTTGTGTTAAGCATAACACTTTAATAAAAACAACTCATTAATTTGGAAAGTTACTATCACATGTATGCAATAATATACCAGTTACCTAGAACATCAATTCAAAGTTAAATAACCTACAAACCATTATAAAATAATTTGAATTCTGCTTGTTCAACAGATTTGTTCAACTGCTCGTATTTCCTACATTGTTGTGGATTTTATTGATAACTTTAAATGTCTTTGTTAATTTTGTGTGACTTAAGCCAGAAAGAGAGCAGTATAAAAGGGTGATGGCAAAAGTATAAAAACACCGCTTCACTAACCTGCTCGACTGTTAGCATAACTGCTACCATGTGCTACATTAAATGTATAACGTTACATCTAACAATACAAATAAAACATACTATATTTGATTAATGTACATCTAACAATACAAATAAAACATACTATATTTGATTAATGTCTATATAGTTACCGATAAGCTTTTAATATAAGTTATTGTTTTAGTTAACACACTCACCTGGGACTGGACCATCTGGACATTTACTGCTCTGCACCACAAACAGCCCGTTATGACGCGTGATTTAACGTCTCCGCAACTTTTCCACGCAAACCTGGGAGGCACAGCCCACGGTGCGAGATCGACCGTACTCCGGTTGGACACGGACCTCATCCTCCGTGAAGGGCTTAGCACACACTAAAGTACCTTTCCTCAGAGTAATTGTCGTCTCCTCCTCTCACCATATAGCCCAATTCAACGCTTATTTTTATTTTCGTAGGTGGGAAAACTATGAAATGATAAATAAGTTTTTTTTTTTTTTTTTTAAATTAGAACACAAAGGCACACTATACACATCTGAATACTTTTGGTCTCCGCTATTTTTCGGCAAGCGAATGAACGCTGTAGCGCTTTCACTGGAAAATAACTTGAGATCTGGGATTTGGAGCGAGTTTGCAAAACATTTGATTCATATCGCGACTCCGAAGATCGTTTCGCGAATCTTATGATCGGGCCTTCGGAGTTCGCAAAACATTTGATTCAGATCCGGACTCCGAAGCGCGTTTCGCGAATAATTTGATCGGTGCATCGGAGCGAGTCGGCAAAACATTTGATTCAGATCGGGACTCCGAAGCGCATTTCGCGAATCATTTGATCGGGGCTTCGGAGCGAGTCGGCAAAACATTTGATTCAGATCGGGACTCCGAAGCGCATTTCGCGAATCATTTGAGATCTGGTCTTTCCAGCGGATTTGCAAAACATTTGATTCTATCATGTACTTGTCCAGATCAACTTTTAATAAAGAGAAAAGAGTTTTAGAGACAGATTTTTGTCAATAGCCTGTTAGTAATCCCACAGTCCCATAGCATCAGTAACTGTATAATTTAGTAAGGGAAAATTAAAACAAAATAGGATGAGTTTCAATTTTTATTTTATTTTTGTAGAAATGGTCATCTTAACCTCTGTGCAGTGTTCAGGTTATTTCAGGACCCCAAATTAAATTCTAATACTAATACTGCATCATACAGGTGTTTATTTGTGTTGTATATTTCGATAATCATGTAAGGAAACGAAGCCATAATTTGATAAGTTTACATTTACATTTATTCATTCAGCAGACGCTTTTATCCAAAGCGACTTACAAATGAGGATAAAAAACAACACAACGAAAAACAACAAAAAGGGCAACCAAAAGTTTTTAAGTGAGTATAAACAAGATGCATGCAATATGAAGGCAGATATTGTCTGATATGTTAAGAAATAATATAAAACAAAAAGTCCAGATGATTCAAGCTGTTCGTGACTGTGAGTGTAACAGCAGCAGCAGAGATTATTAACCGTAAATGAAAACATTTAAAACTCTGATTCCTCAATTAGAAAATAAATAAATAAAAATGTAGCAAAACGTTACATTCAGATGATATGTAGAACTCTCTGTGATTATCAGTGTCAGACAGGCGTACTACTCTGGCTGTGACATCATCATCCTGGGGAGGGACTTTGAGAGGATTCAGATCATCCCAGGAGCCAAACACGGGAACATCTAGGTGGACACACACACACACACACACACACACACACACACGGTTCTGGTGTCCAAACAACATCAAGGTCTTTATAAACTGTTACAGCACTTTCTCAGAGTGACAAATGGCATAGCTTTTAGCCTCATGGTTGCAGTTTGAGGTTTAGGAATTAATTTTATTCATTTTTTTTTAGCCTTTATGTTATGTCAGTTTTAATAATTTTAGCATTTCAACTTTTTTTGTAAAAAGTTACTACTTTATAAATTAAATGCAAACAGTACTAAAATTAGTGCTTTTTACTTTACAAATCATTGCAAAGCAACTTTACAGAAAATAAGTTTCTCCCATATTTAGTAGTAGCTTACACGACTTATCTATATCATTTTACTTTAGCTTTATTTCAATTACAGAAAACTGTTTTTAGTTGTTTCAGTCTTAGTTAACAACAATGACACATAGTTGGTTGCTTTGGGAATAAATGTTAAACTGTGTGAGCTTATTTTATATATTTATTTCTTTAAATAAAATGTAAAAATTATATATTTTTTGTACGAGTTTCTGTCTTCTGCTGAATGCTAAAAAGATGATGCTTTAAAGACCAAACGGTTGACGGTACCCATTCACTTCCATAGTATTTCTTCCTGTAGCATAGAAGTCAATGGGTGCCGTCAACTGTTCACTCTCAAAAAACATCTTCTTTAGTGTTCAGCAGAAAAAAAAAACACTTTCAGGCTGAGGAAGAGTAAACGATAGCAGGATATGATTGTTTGATTCCTCTCACACAGACAATATACAGTTGTGTTCCAAATTATTCAACCCCCTTGACTTGCAAGACAATTTGCAGTGGAGGATAACATTTTATGAAATCAATTTAACAAAATCACCATGTGGGTGTTTTGAAACTGCTGGGTGTTTCTGAATCATGCAATCTAAATGATCCCCCTTACCCAACGTCACTATTACATCAACTAATCAGGTATCATGGTGTAAAAACACCTTGATCTCCCATTACTTTTTTTTTTTTTTGAGATAACAAAAAAGGCATGTGAATCTGTAAAGCAATAAGATGCATACTGTATAACATATCAATCATGTTTCTAATACATTAAGTATCCTTTTCAGCAGTTTAAATGTCTTTCGATTATTCTGTATTGAAGTTAGAGAGTCGTAAAAAAATCTTCAAAAATCTACCATTTGGTACAGTCGATATACATTTTGCTTTATGTATGATATTTTCCTAACAGAGTAAGAAGTTTAATAATAGTATCCATTTCCAACCAAGTATGGTGACCCATACTCAGAATTTGTGCTCTGCATTTAACCCACCCGAAGTGCACACACACAGAGCAGTGAACACACACCCCGGAGCAGTGGGCAGCCATTTATGCTGCGGCGCCCGGGGAGCAGTTGGGGGTTCAATGCCTTGCTCAAGGGCACCTAAGTCGTGGTATTGAAGGTGGAGAGAGAATTGTACATGCACTCCCGGGACTCGAACTCAGAACCTTTCGATTGGGAGTCGGACTCTCTAACCATTAGGCCACGACTTCCCCTGGATTAAACCAGTATCACAATCCATAAACAAGACCATTACATCGGTTATTGTGACAAACTTATAAAATAACTTAAAAAGAAACCAAGAAACTTGGGACCAAAATAATTTAGTATAATTACAAACTGAAAAATAAGTGTACAATTGTTTCATTTTCTTCTTTACAGAAACTACATAATGGCAAAAACCCTTCTTTAAACTTACCAATAAAATCATTACATGGATAGTATCTGTTTATTATTTTAAAGTGAGTTTCTTTAACTTTATTAGGAATTACATATTTATTTATATCTGACCACAAATTCTTAAAACCACAAATTACTTTCCTGCAGAGACCTATACTTGGTCGACTTCTGGCGACAGCGGAAGTTCGTCACTACGTTTGTGCACGGCCACGGAGCCTATTAACATAAAGCAAACAACAATACATGTATTATTTTGTGTTAAGCATAACACTTTAATAAAAACAACTCA
Source organism: Carassius auratus (assembly GCF_003368295.1). NCBI lineage: Eukaryota > Metazoa > Chordata > Actinopteri > Cypriniformes > Cyprinidae > Carassius > Carassius auratus. The sequence continues at coordinate 48,697 of NW_020527123.1, read as the reverse complement.
TTAAATTTGGAAAGTTACTATCACATGTATGCAATAATATACCAGTTACCTAGAACATCAATTCAAAGTTAAATAACCTACAAACCATTATAAAATAATTTGAATTCTGCTTGTTCAACAGATTTGTTCAACTGCTCGTATTTCCTACATTGTTGTGGATTTTATTGATAACTTTAAATGTCTTTGTTAATTTTGTGTGACTTAAGCCAGAAAGAGAGCAGTATAAAAGGGTGATGGCAAAAGTATAAAAACACCGCTTCACTAACCTGCTCGACTGTTAGCATAACTGCTACCATGTGCTACATTAAATGTATAACGTTACATCTAACAATACAAATAAAACATACTATATTTGATTAATGTACATCTAACAATACAAATAAAACATACTATATTTGATTAATGTCTATATAGTTACCGATAAGCTTTTAATATAAGTTATTGTTTTAGTTAACACACTCAACCTGGGACTGGACCATCTGGACATTTACTGCTCTGCACCACAAACAGCCCGTTATGACGCGTGATTTAACGTCTCCGCAACTTTTTCCACGCAAACCTGGAAGGCACAGCCCACGGTGCGAGATCGACCGTACTCCGGTTGGACACGGACCTCATCCTCCGTGAAGGGCTTAGCACACACTAAAGTACCTTTCCTCAGAGTAATTGTCGTCTCCTCCTCTCACCATATAGCCCAATTCAACGCTTATTTTTTATTTTCGTAGGTGGGAAAACTATGAAATGATAAATAAGTTGTTTTTTTTTTTTTTTTTTAAATTAGAACACAAAGGCACACTATACACATCTGAATACTTTTGGTCTCCGCTATTTTTCGGCAAGCGAATGAACGCTGTAGCGCTTTCACTGGAAAATAACTTGAGATCTGGGATTTGGAGCGAGTTCGCAAAACATTTGATTCAGATCCGGACTCCGAAGCGCGTTTCGCGATCATTTGATCGGGGCTTCGGAGCGAGTCGGCAAACATTTGATTCAGATCGCGGACTCCGAAGCGCATTTCGCGAATAATTTGATCGGTGCTTCGGAGCGAGTCGGCAAAACATTTGATTCAGATCGGGACTCCGAAGCGCATTTCGCGAATCATTTTGAGATCTGGTCTTTCCAGCGGATTTGCAAAACATTTGATTCTATCATGTACTTGTCCAGATCAACTTTTAATAAAGAGAAAAAGAGTTTTAGAGACAGATTTTTGTCAATAGCCTGTTAGTAATCCCACAGTCCATAGCATCAGTAACTGTATAATTTAGTAAGGGAAAATTAAAACAAAAATAGGATGAGTTTCAATTTTTATTTTATTTTTGTAGAAATGGTCATCTTAACCTCTGTGCAGTGTTCAGGTTATTTCAGGACCCCAAATTAAATTCTAATACTAATACTGCATCCATACAGGTGTTTATTTGAGTTGAATATTTCGATAATCATGTAAGGAAACAAGCCATAATTTGATAAGTTTACATTTACATTTATTCATTCAGCAGACGCTTTTATCCAAAGCGACTTACAAATGAGGATAAAAAACAACACAACGAAAAACAACAAAAAGGGCAACCAAAAGTTTTTAAGTGAGTATAAACAAAGATGCATGCAATATGAAGGCAGATATTGTCTGATATGTTAAGAAATAATATAAAACAAAAAAGTCCAGATGATTCAAGCTGTTCGTGACTTGCTGAGTGTAACAGCAGCAGCAGAGATTATTAACCGTAAATGAAAACATTTAAACTCTGATTCCTCAATTAGAAAATAAATAAATAAAAATGTAGCAAAACGTTACATTCAGATGATATGTAGAACTCTCTGTGATTATCAGTGTCAGACAGGCGTACTACTCTGGCTGTGACATCATCATCCTGGGGAGAGACTTTGGAGAGGATTCAGATCATCCCAGGAGCCAAACACGGGAAACATCTAGGTGGACACACCCACACAACACACACACACACACACGGTTCTGGTGTCCAAAAACATCAAGGTCTTTATAAACTGTTACAGCACTTTCTCAGAGTGACAAATGGCATAGCTTTTAGCCTCCATGGTTGCAGTTTGAGGTTTAGGAATTAGTTTTTATTAATTTTTTTTAGCCTTTATGTTATGTCAGTTTTAATAATTTTAGCATTTCAACTTTTTTTTGTAAAAAAGTTACTACTTTATAAATTAATTGAAAACAGTACTAAAATTAGTGCTTTTTACTTTACAAATTATTGCAAAGCAACTTTAACAGAAAATAAGTTTCTTCCCATATTTAGTAGTAGCTTACACGGACTTATCTATATCATTTTACTTTAGCTTTATTTCAATTACAGAAAAACTGTTTTTAGTTGTTTTCAGTTCTTAGTTAACAACAATGACACATAGTTGGTTGCTTTGGGAATAAATGTTAAACTGTGTGAGCTTATTTTATATATTTATTTCTTAAATAAAATGTAAAAAATTATATATTTTTGTACGAGTTTCTGGTCTTCTGCTGAATGCTAAAAAGATGATGCTTTAAAAGACCAAACGGTTGACGGTAACCCATTCACTTCCATAGTATTTCTTCCTGTAGCATAGAAGTCAATGGGGTGCCGTCAACTGTTCACTCTCAAAAAACATCTTCTTTAGTGTTCAGCAGAAAAAAAAAAACACTTTCAGGCTGAGGAAGAGTAAACGATAGCAGGATATGATTGTTTGATTCCTCTCACACAGACAATATACAGTTGTGTTCCAAATTATTCAACCCCCTTGACTTGCAAGACAATTTGCAGTGGAGGGATAACATTTTATGAAATCAATTTTAACAAAATCACCCATGTGGGTGTTTTGAAACTGCTGGGTGTTTCTGAATCATGCAATCTAAATGATCCCCCTTACCCAACCCCACCCCTAAACCTAACGTCACTATTACATCAACTAATCAGGTATCATGGTGTAAAACACCTTGATCTCATAACTCCCATTACTTTTTTTTTTTTTTTGAGATAACAAAAGAGGGGAAAACAGAGACATGTGAATCTGTAAAGCAATAAGATGCATACTGTATAACATATCAATCATGTTTCTAATACATTAAGTATCCTTTTCAGCAGTTTAAATGTCTTTAGAGCTTTTCGATTATTCTGTATGAAGTTAGAGAGTCATAAAAAAATCTTCAGGAAATCTACCATTTGGTACAGTCGATATACATTTTGCTTTATGTATGATATTTTCCTAACAGAGTAAGAAGTTTTAATAATAGTATCCATTTCCAACAAAAAAAAAGTGAAGTGACATTCAGCCAAGTATGGTGACCCATGCTCTGCACCGGAGCAGTGGGCAGCCATTATGCTGCGGCTGCCCGGGAGCGTTGGGGGTTCAATGTCTTGCTCAAGGGCACCCCAAGTCCGTGGGTATTGAAGGTGAGGAGAGAATTGTACATGCACTCCCACCCACAATTCTGCCGGCCCCGGGACTCGAACTCAGAACCTTTCGATGGGAGTCGGACTCTCTAACCATTAGGCCACGACTTCCCCTGGATTAAACCAGTATCACAATCCATAAACAAGACCATTACATCGGTTATTGTGACAAACTTATAAAATAACTCAAAAAGAAACCAAGAAACTTGGGACCAAAAATAATTTAGTATAATTACAACTGAAAAATAAGTGTACAATTGTTTCATTTTCTTCTTTACAGAAACTCATAATGGCAAAAACCCTTCTTTTAAACTTACCAATAAAATCATTACATGGATAGTATCTGTTTATTATTTTAAAGTGAGTTTCTTTAACTTTATTAGGAATTACATATTTATTTATATCTGACCACAAATTCTAAAACCACAAATTACTTTCCTGCAGAGACCCTATACTTGGTCGACTTCTGGCGACAGCGGAAGTTCGTCACTACGTTTGTGCACGGCCACGGAGCCTATTAACATAAAGCAAACAACAATACATGTATTATTTTGTGTTAAGCATAACACTTTAATAAAACAACTCATTAATTTGGAAAGTTACTATCACATGTATGCAATAATATACCAGTTACTTAGAACATCAATTCAAAGTTAAATAACCTACAAACCATTATAAAATAATTTGAATTCTGCTTGTTCAACAGATTTGTTCAACTGCTCGTATTTCCTACATGTTGTGGATTTTATTGATAACTTTAAATGTCTTTGTTAATTTTGTGTGGACTTAAGCCAGAAAGAGAGGCAGTATAAAAGGGTGATGGCAAAAGTATTAAAAACACCGCTTTCACTAAACCTGCTCGACTGTTAGCATAACTGCTACCATGTGCTACATTAAATGTATAACGTTACATCTAACAATACAAATTAAACATACTATATTTGATTAATGTACATCTAACAATACAAATAAAACATACTATATTTGATTAATGTCTATATAGTTACCGATAAGCTTTTAATATAAGTTATTGTTTTAGTAACACACTCACCTGGGACTGGACCATCTGGACATTTACTGCTCTGCACCACAAAACAGCCCGTTATGACGCGTGATTTAACGTCTCCGCAACTTTTCCACGCAAACCTGGAAGGCACAGCCCACGGTGCTGAGATCGACCGTACTCCGGTTGGACACGGACCTCATCCTCCGTGAAGGGCTTAGCACACACTAAAGTACCTTTCCTCAGAGTAATTGTCGTCTCCTCCTCTCACCATATAGCCCAATTCAACGCTTATTTTTATTTTCGTAGGTGGGAAAACTATGAAATGATAAATAAGTTTTTTTTTTTTTTTTAAATTAGAACACAAAGGCACACTATACACATCTGAATACTTTTGGTCTCCGCTATTTTTCGGCAAGCGAATGAACGCTGTAGCGCTTTCACTGGAAAATAACTTGAGATCTGGGATTTGGAGCGAGTTCGCAAAACATTTGATTCAGATCCGGACTCCGAAGCGCGTTTCGCGAATAATTTGATCGGGCTTCGGAGCGAGTCGGCAAAACATTTGATTCAGATCGGGACTCCGAAGCGCATTTAGCGAATCATTTGATCGGGGCTTCGGAGCGAGTCGGCAAAACATTTGATTCAGATCGGGACTCCGAAGCGCATTTCGCGAATCATTTGATCGGGGCTTCGGAGCGAGTCGGCAAAACATTTGATTCAGATCGGGACTCCGAAGCGCATTTTGATTCATCATTACTCTGTCCAGCGGATTTCAAAACATTTGATTCTAATAAATGTACTTGATCAAAGAGTTTTAGAGACAATTTTTGTTTTAGCCTGTTATTTTTGTCAGTCCATAGCATCCCAGTAACTGTATAATAATGTTAATGTAAGGGGAAAATTAAAACAAAATTAGGATGAGTTTCAATTTTTATTTTATTTTGTAGAAATGGTCATCTTAACCTCTGTGCAGTGTTCAGGTTATTTCAGGACCCCAAATTAAATTCTAATACTAATACTGCATCATACAGGCTGTTATTTGAGTTGAATATTTCGATAATCATGTAAGGAAACGAAGCCATAATTTGATAAGTTTACATTTACATTTATTCATTCAGGCAGACGCTTTTATCCAAAGCGACTTACAAATGAGGATAAAAAACAACACAACGAAAAACAACAAAAAGGGCAACCAAAAGTTTATAAGTGAGTATAAACAAGATGCATGCAATATGAAGGCAGATATTGTCTGATATGTTAAGAAATAATATAAAACAAAAAGTCCAGATGATTCAAGCTGTTCGTGACTGTGAGTGTAACAGCAGCAGCAGAGATTATTAACCGTAAATGAAAACATTTAAAACTCTGATTCCTCAATTAGAAAATAAATAATAAATAAAAATGTAGCAAAACATTACATTCAGATGATATGTAGAACTCTCTGTGATTATCAGTGTCAGACAGGCGTACTACTCTGGCTGTGACATCATCATCCTGGGGAGGGACTTTGAGAGGATTCAGATCATCCCAGGAGCCAAACACGGGAACATCTAGGTGGACACACACACACAACACACAACACACACACACGGTTCTGGTGTCCAAACAACATCAAGGTCTTTAATAAACTGTTACAGCACTTTCTCAGAGTGACAAATGGCATAGCTTTTAGCCTCATGGTTGCAGTTTGAGGTTTAGGAATTAGTTTTATTAATTTTTTTTTTAGCCTTTATGTTATGTCAGTTTTAATAATTTTAGCATTTCAACTTTTTTTGTAAAAGTTACTACTTTATAAATTAAATGAAAAACAGTACTAAAATTAGTGCTTTTTACTTTACAAATCATTGCAAAGCAACTTTACAGAAAATAAGTTTCTCCCATATTTAGTAGTAGCTTACACGACTTATCTATATCATTTTACTTTAGCTTTATTTCAATTACAGAAAACTGTTTTTAGTTGTTTCAGTCTTAGTTAACAACAATGACACATAGTTGGTTGCTTTGGGAATAAATGTTAAACTGTGTGAGCTTATTTTATATATTTATTTCTTTAAATAAATGTAAAAATTATATATTTTTTGTACGAGTTTCTGTCTTGTGCTGAATGCTAAAAAGATGATGCTTTAAAAGACCAAACGGTTGACGGTACCCATTCACTTCCATAGTATTTCTTCCTGTAGCATAGAAGTCAATGGGTGCCGTCAACTGTTTCACTCTCAAAAAACATTCTTCTTTAGTGTTTCAGCAGAAAAAAAAACACTTTCAGGCTGAGGAAGAGTAAACGGATAGCAGAGTATGATTGTTTGATTCCTCTCACACAGACAATATACAGTTGTGTTCCAAATTATTCAACCCCCTTGGACTTGCAAGACAATTTGCATGGAGGATAACATTTTATGAAATCAATTTAACAAATCACCATGTGGGTGTTTTGAAACTGCTGGGTGTTTCTGAATCATGCAATCTAAATGATCCCCCTTACCCAACCCCACCCCCTAAACTAACGTCACTATTACATCAACTAATCAGAGTATCATGGTGTAAAAACACCTTGATCTCATAACTCCCATTACTTTTTTTTTTTTTTGAGATAACAGAAAAAGGGGGGGAAAAAACAGAGACATGTGAATCTGTAAAGCAATAAGATGCATACTGTATAACAATCAATCATGTTCTAATACATTAAGTATCCTTTTTCAGCAGTTTAAATGTCTTAGAGCTTTTCGATTATTCTGTATTGAAGTTAGAGAGTCGTAAAAAAAATCTTCAGAAAAATCTACCATTTGTACAGTACGATATACATTTTGCTTATGGTATGATATTTTCCTAACAGAGTAAGAAGTTTAATAATAGTATCCATTTCCAACAAAAAAAAAAAAAGTGAAGTGACATTCAGCCAAGTATGGTGACCCATACTCAGAATTTGTGCTCTGCATTTAACCCACCCGAAGTGCACCACACACAGAGCAGTGAACACACACACCCGGAGCAGTGGGCAGCCATTTATGCTGCGGCGCCCGGGGAGCAGTTGGGGGGTTCAATGCCTTGCTCAAGGGCCACCTAAGTCGTGGTATTGAAGGTGGAGAGAGAATTGTACATGCACTCCCACCCACAATTCCTGCCGGCCCGGGACTCGAAACTCAGAACCTTTCGATTGGGAGTCGGACTCTCTAACCATTAGGCCACGACTTCCCCTGGATTAAACCAGTATCACAATCCATAAACAAGACCATTACATCGGTTATTGTGACAAACTTATAAAATAACTCAAAAAGAAACCAAGAAACTTGGGACCAAAATAATTTAGTATAATTACAACTGAAAAATAAGTGTACAATTGTTTCATTTTCTTCTTTACAGAAACTACATAATGGCAAAAACCCTTCTTTAAACTTACCAATAAAATCATTACATGGATAGTATCTGTTTATTATTTTAAAGTGAGTTTCTTTAACTTTATTAGGAATTACATATTTATTTATATCTGACCACAAATTCTTAAAACCACAAATTACTTTCCTGCAGAGACCTATACTTGGTCGACTTCTGGCGACAGCGGAAGTTCGTCACTACGTTTGTGCACGGCCACGGAGCCTATTAACATAAAGCAAACAACAATACATGTATTATTTTGTGTTAAGCATAACACTTTAATAAAAACAACTCATTAATTTGGAAAGTTACTATCACATGTATGCAATAATATACCAGTTACTTAGAACATCAATTCAAAGTTAAATAACCTACAAACCATTATAAAATAATTTGAATTCTGCTTGTTCAACAGATTTGTTCAACTGCTCGTATTTCCTACATTGTTGTGGATTTTATTGATAACTTTAAATGTCTTTGTTAATTTTGTGTGACTTAAGCCAGAAAGAGAGCAGTATAAAAGGGTGATGGCAAAAGTATAAAAACACCGCTTCACTAACCTGCTCGACTGTTAGCATAACTGCTACCATGTGCTACATTAAATGTATAACGTTACATCTAACAATACAAATAAAACATACTATATTTGATTAATGTACATCTAACAATACAAATAAAACATACTATATTTGATTAATGTCTATATAGTTACCGATAAGCTTTTAATATAAGTTATTGTTTTAGTTAACACACTCACCTGGGACTGGACCATCTGGACATTTACTGCTCTGCACCACAAACAGCCCGTTATGACGCGTGATTTAACGTCTCCGCAACTTTTCCACGCAAACCTGGAAGGCACAGCCCACGGTGCGAGATCGACCGTACTCCGGTTGGACACGGACCTCATCCTCCGTGAAGGGCTTAGCACACACTAAAGTACCTTTCCTCAGAGTAATTGTCGTCTCCTCCTCTCACCATATAGCCCAATTCAACGCTTATTTTTATTTTCGTAGGTGGGAAAACTATGAAATGATAAATAAGTTTTTTTTTTTTTTTTCAATTAGAACACAAAGGCACACTATACACATCTGAATACTTTTGGTCTCCGCTATTTTTCGGCAAGCGAATGAACGCTGTAGCGCTTTCACTGGAAAATAACTTGAGATCTGGGATTTGGAGCGAGTTCGCAAAACATTTGATTCAGATCCGGACTCCGAAGCGCGTTTCGCGAATAATTGATCGGGGCTTCGGAGCGAGTCGGCAAAACATTTGATTCAGATCGGGACTCCGAAGCGCATTTAGCGAATCATTTGATCGGGGCTTCGGAGCGAGTCGGCAAAACATTTGATTCAGATCGGGACTCCGAAGCGCATTAAGCGAATCATTTGATCGGGGCTTCGGAGCGAGTCGGCAAAACATTTGATTCAGATCGGGACTCCGAAGCGCATTTCGCGAATCATTTGAGATCTGGTCTTTCGAGCGGATTTGCAAAACATTTGATTCTATCATGTACTTGTCCAGATCAACTTTTAATAAAGAGAAAAGAGTTTTAGAGACAGATTTTTGTCAATAGCCTGTTAGTAATCCCACAGTCCATAGCATCAGTAACTGTATAATTTAGTAAGGGAAAATTAAAACAAAATAGGATGAGTTTCAATTTTTATTTTATTTTTGTAGAAATGGTCATCTTAACCTCTGTGCAGTGTTCAGGTTATTTCAGGACCCCAAATTAAATTCTAATACTAATACTGCATCATACAGGTGTTTATTTGAGTTGAATATTTCGATAATCATGTAAGGAAACGAAGCCATAATTTGATAAGTTTACATTTACATTTATTCATTCAGCAGACGCTTTTATCCAAAGCGACTTACAAATGAGGATAAAAAACAACACAACGAAATACAACAAAAAGGGCAACCAAAAGTTTTAAGTGAGTATAAACAAGATGCATGCAATATGAAGGCAGATATTGTCTGATATGTTAAGAAATAATATAAAACAAAAAGTCCAGATGATTCAAGCTGTTCGTGACTGTGTGTGTAACAGCAGCAGCAGAGATTATTAACCGTAAATGAAAACATTTAAAACTCTGATTCCTCAATTAGAAAATAAATAAATAAAAATGTAGCTAAACATTACATTCAGATGATATGTAGAACTCTCTGTGATTATCAGTGTCAGACAGGCGTACTACTCTGGCTGTGACATCATCATCCTGGGGAGGGACTTTGAGAGGATTCAGATCATCCCAGGAGCCAAACACGGGAACATCTAGGTGGACACACACACACACACACACACACACACGGTTCTGGTGTCCAAACAACATCAAGGTCTTTATAAACTGTTACAGCACTTTCTCAGAGTGACAAATGGCATAGCTTTTAGCCTCATGGTTGCAGTTTGAGGTTTAGGAATTAGTTTTATTAATTTTTTTTTTAGCCTTTATGTTATGTCAGTTTTAATAATTTTAGCATTTCAACTTTTTTTGTAAAAAGTTACTACTTTATAAATTAAATGAAAACAGTACTAAAATTAGTGCTTTTTACTTTACAAATCATTGCAAAGCAACTTTACAGAAAATAAGTTTCTCCCATATTTAGTAGTAGCTTACACGACTTATCTATATCATTTTACTTTAGCTTTATTTCAATTACAGAAAACTGTTTTTAGTTGTTTCAGTCTTAGTTAACAACAATGACACATAGTTGGTTGCTTTGGGAATAAATGTTAAACTGTGTGAGCTTATTTTATATATTTATTTCTTTAAATAAAATGTAAAAATTATATATTTTTTGTACGAGTTTCTGTCTTGTGCTGAATGCTAAAAAGATGATGCTTTAAAGACCAAACGGTTGACGGTACCCATTCACTTCCATAGTATTTCTTCCTGTAGCATAGAAGTCAATGGGTGCCGTCAACTGTTCACTCTCAAAAAACATCTTCTTTAGTGTTCAGCAGAAAAAAAAACACTTTCAGGCTGAGGAAGAGTAAACGATAGCAGGATATGATTGTTTGATTCCTCTCACACAGACAATATACAGTTGTGTTCCAAATTATTCAACCCCCTTGACTTGCAAGACAATTTGCAGTGGAGGATAACATTTTATGAAATCAATTTAACAAAATCACCATGTGGGTGTTTTGAAACTGCTGGGTGTTTCTGAATCATGCAATCTAAATGATCCCCCTTACCCAACCCCACCCCTAAACCTAACGTCACTATTACATCAACTAATCAGGTATCATGGTGTAAAAACACCTTGATCTCATAACTCCCATTACTTTTTTTTTTTTTTTGAGATAACAGAAAAGGGGAAAACAGAGACATGTGAATCTGTAAAGCAATAAGATGCATACTGTATAACATATCAATCATGTTTCTAATACATTAAGTATCCTTTTCAGCAGTTTAAATGTCTTTAGAGCTTTTCGATTATTCTGTATTGAAGTTAGAGAGTCGTAAAAAAATCTTCAGAAATCTACCATTTGGTACAGTACGATATACATTTTGCTTTATGTATGATATTTTCCTAACAGAGTAAGAAGTTTAATAATAGTATCCATTTCCAACAAAAAAAAAAAAGTGAAGTGACATTCAGCCAAGTATGGTGACCCATACTCAGAATTTGTGCTCTGCATTTAACCCACCCGAAGTGCACACACACAGAGCAGTGAACACACACCCGGAGCAGTGGGCAGCCATTTATGCTGCGGCGCCCGGGGAGCAGTTGGGGGTTCAATGCCTTGCTCAAGGGCACCTAAGTCGTGGTATTGAAGGTGGAGAGAGAATTGTACATGCACTCCCACCCACAATTCCTGCCGGCCCGGGACTCGAACTCAGAACCTTTCGATTGGGAGTCGGACTCTCTAACCATTACGCCACGACTTCCCCTGGATTAAACCAGTATCACAATCCATAAACAAGACCATTACATCGGTTATTGTGACAAACTTATAAAATAACTCAAAAAGAAACCAAGAAACTTGGGACCAAAATAATTTAGTATAATTACAACTGAAAAATTAGTGTACAATTGTTTCATTTTCTTCTTTACAGAAACTACATAATGGCAAAAACCCTTCTTTAAACTTACCAATAAAATCATTACATGGATAGTATCTGTTTATTATTTTAAAGTGAGTTTCTTTAACTTTATTAGGAATTACATATTTATTTATATCTGACCACAAATTCTTAAAACCACAAATTACTTTCCTGCAGAGACCTATACTTGGTCGACTTCTGGCGACAGCGGAAGTTCGTCACTACGTTTGTGCACGGCCACGGAGCCTATTAACATAAAGCAAACAACAATACATGTATTATTTTGTGTTAAGCATAACACTTTAATAAAAACAACTCATTAATTTGGAAAGTTACTATCACATGTATGCAATAATATACCAGTTACTTAGAACATCAATTCAAAGTTAAATAACCTACAAACCATTATAAAATAATTTGAATTCTGCTTGTTCAACAGATTTGTTCAACTGCTCGTATTTCCTACATTGTTGTGGATTTTATTGATAACTTTAAATGTCTTTGTTAATTTTGTGTGACTTAAGCCAGAAAGAGAGCAGTATAAAAGGGTGATGGCAAAAGTATAAAAACACCGCTTCACTAACCTGCTCGACTGTTAGCATAACTGCTACCATGTGCTACATTAAATGTATAACGTTACATCTAACAATACAAATAAAACATACTATATTTGATTAATGTACATCTAACAATACAAATAAAACATACTATATTTGATTAATGTCTATATAGTTACCGATAAGCTTTTAATATAAGTTATTGTTTTAGTTAACACACTCACCTGGGACTGGACCATCTGGACATTTACTGCTCTGCACCACAAACAGCCCGTTATGACGCGTGATTTAACGTCTCCGCAACTTTTCCACGCAAACCTGGAAGGCACAGCCCACGGTGCGAGATCGACCGTACTCCGGTTGGACACGGACCTCATCCTCCGTGAAGGGCTTAGCACACACTAAAGTACCTTTCCTCAGAGTAATTGTCGTCTCCTCCTCTCACCATATAGCCCAATTCAACGCTTATTTTTATTTTCGTAGGTGGGAAAACTATGAAATGATAAATAAGTTTTTTTTTTTTTTTTCAATTAGAACACAAAGGCACACTATACACATCTGAATACTTTTGGTCTCCGCTATTTTTCGGCAAGCGAATGAACGCTGTAGCGCTTTCACTGGAAAATAACTTGAGATCTGGGATTTGGAGCGAGTTCGCAAAACATTTGATTCAGATCCGGACTCCGAAGCGCGTTTCGCGAATAATTTGATCGGGGCTTCGGAGCGAGTCGGCAAAACATTTGATTCAGATCGGGACTCCGAAGCGCATTTAGCGAATCATTTGATCGGGGCTTCGGAGCGAGTCGGCAAAACATTTGATTCAGATCGGGACTCCGAAGCGCATTAAGCGAATCATTTGATCGGGGCTTCGGAGCGAGTCGGCAAAACATTTGATTCAGATCGGGACTCCGAAGCGCATTTCGCGAATCATTTGAGATCTGGTCTTTCGAGCGGATTTGCAAAACATTTGATTCTATCATGTACTTGTCCAGATCAACTTTTAATAAAGAGAAAAGAGTTTTAGAGACAGATTTTTGTCAATAGCCTGTTAGTAATCCCACAGTCCATAGCATCAGTAACTGTATAATTTAGTAAGGGAAAATTAAAACAAAATAGGATGAGTTTCAATTTTTATTTTATTTTTGTAGAAATGGTCATCTTAACCTCTGTGCAGTGTTCAGGTTATTTCAGGACCCCAAATTAAATTCTAATACTAATACTGCATCATACAGGTGTTTATTTGAGTTGAATATTTCGATAATCATGTAAGGAAACGAAGCCATAATTTGATAAGTTTACATTTACATTTATTCATTCAGCAGACGCTTTTATCCAAAGCGACTTACAAATGAGGATAAAAAACAACACAACGAAATACAACAAAAAGGGCAACCAAAAGTTTTTAAGTGAGTATAAACAAGATGCATGCAATATGAAGGCAGATATTGTCTGATATGTTAAGAAATAATATAAAACAAAAAGTCCAGATGATTCAAGCTGTTCGTGACTGTGTGTGTAACAGCAGCAGCAGAGATTATTAACCGTAAATGAAAACATTTAAAACTCTGATTCCTCAATTAGAAAATAAATAAATAAAAATGTAGCTAAACATTACATTCAGATGATATGTAGAACTCTCTGTGATTATCAGTGTCAGACAGGCGTACTACTCTGGCTGTGACATCATCATCCTGGGGAGGGACTTTGAGAGGATTCAGATCATCCCAGGAGCCAAACACGGGAACATCTAGGTGGACACACACACACACACACACACACACACACGGTTCTGGTGTCCAAACAACATCAAGGTCTTTATAAACTGTTACAGCACTTTCTCAGAGTGACAAATGGCATAGCTTTTAGCCTCATGGTTGCAGTTTGAGGTTTAGGAATTAGTTTTATTAATTTTTTTTTTAGCCTTTATGTTATGTCAGTTTTAATAATTTTAGCATTTCAACTTTTTTTGTAAAAAGTTACTACTTTATAAATTAAATGAAAACAGTACTAAAATTAGTGCTTTTTACTTTACAAATCATTGCAAAGCAACTTTACAGAAAATAAGTTTCTCCCATATTTAGTAGTAGCTTACACGACTTATCTATATCATTTTACTTTAGCTTTATTTCAATTACAGAAAACTGTTTTTAGTTGTTTCAGTCTTAGTTAACAACAATGACACATAGTTGGTTGCTTTGGGAATAAATGTTAAACTGTGTGAGCTTATTTTATATATTTATTTCTTTAAATAAAATGTAAAAATTATATATTTTTTGTACGAGTTTCTGTCTTGTGCTGAATGCTAAAAAGATGATGCTTTAAAGACCAAACGGTTGACGGTACCCATTCACTTCCATAGTATTTCTTCCTGTAGCATAGAAGTCAATGGGTGCCGTCAACTGTTCACTCTCAAAAAACATCTTCTTTAGTGTTCAGCAGAAAAAAAAACACTTTCAGGCTGAGGAAGAGTAAACGATAGCAGGATATGATTGTTTGATTCCTCTCACACAGACAATATACAGTTGTGTTCCAAATTATTCAACCCCCTTGACTTGCAAGACAATTTGCAGTGGAGGATAACATTTTATGAAATCAATTTAACAAAATCACCATGTGGGTGTTTTGAAACTGCTGGGTGTTTCTGAATCATGCAATCTAAATGATCCCCCTTACCCAACCCCACCCCTAAACCTAACGTCACTATTACATCAACTAATCAGGTATCATGGTGTAAAAACACCTTGATCTCATAACTCCCATTACTTTTTTTTTTTTTTTGAGATAACAGAAAAGGGGAAAACAGAGACATGTGAATCTGTAAAGCAATAAGATGCATACTGTATAACATATCAATCATGTTTCTAATACATTAAGTATCCTTTTCAGCAGTTTAAATGTCTTTAGAGCTTTTCGATTATTCTGTATTGAAGTTAGAGAGTCGTAAAAAAATCTTCAGAAATCTACCATTTGGTACAGTACGATATACATTTTGCTTTATGTATGATATTTTCCTAACAGAGTAAGAAGTTTAATAATAGTATCCATTTCCAACAAAAAAAAAAAGTGAAGTGACATTCAGCCAAGTATGGTGACCCATACTCAGAATTTGTGCTCTGCATTTAACCCACCCGAAGTGCACACACACAGAGCAGTGAACACACACCCGGAGCAGTGGGCAGCCATTTATGCTGCGGCGCCCGGGGAGCAGTTGGGGGTTCAATGCCTTGCTCAAGGGCACCTAAGTCGTGGTATTGAAGGTGGAGAGAGAATTGTACATGCACTCCCACCCACAATTCCTGCCGGCCCGGGACTCGAACTCAGAACCTTTCGATTGGGAGTCGGACTCTCTAACCATTACGCCACGACTTCCCCTGGATTAAACCAGTATCACAATCCATAAACAAGACCATTACATCGGTTATTGTGACAAACTTATAAAATAACTCAAAAAGAAACCAAGAAACTTGGGACCAAAATAATTTAGTATAATTACAACTGAAAAATTAGTGTACAATTGTTTCATTTTCTTCTTTACAGAAACTACATAATGGCAAAAACCCTTCTTTAAACTTACCAATAAAATCATTACATGGATAGTATCTGTTTATTATTTTAAAGTGAGTTTCTTTAACTTTATTAGGAATTACATATTTATTTATATCTGACCACAAATTCTTAAAACCACAAATTACTTTCCTGCAGAGACCTATACTTGGTCGACTTCTGGCGACAGCGGAAGTTCGTCACTACGTTTGTGCACGGCCACGGAGCCTATTAACATAAAGCAAACAACAATACATGTATTATTTTGTGTTAAGCATAACACTTTAATAAAAACAACTCATTAATTTGGAAAGTTACTATCACATGTATGCAATAATATACCAGTTACTTAGAACATCAATTCAAAGTTAAATAACCTACAAACCATTATAAAATAATTTGAATTCTGCTTGTTCAACAGATTTGTTCAACTGCTCGTATTTCCTACATTGTTGTGGATTTTATTGATAACTTTAAATGTCTTTGTTAATTTTGTGTGACTTAAGCCAGAAAGAGAGCAGTATAAAAGGGTGATGGCAAAAGTATAAAAACACCGCTTCACTAACCTGCTCGACTGTTAGCATAACTGCTACCATGTGCTACATTAAATGTATAACGTTACATCTAACAATACAAATAAAACATACTATATTTGATTAATGTACATCTAACAATACAAATAAAACATACTATATTTGATTAATGTCTATATAGTTACCGATAAGCTTTTAATATAAGTTATTGTTTTAGTTAACACACTCACCTGGGACTGGACCATCTGGACATTTACTGCTCTGCACCACAAACAGCCCGTTATGACGCGTGATTTAACGTCTCCGCGACTTTTCCACGCAAACCTGGAAGGCACAGCCCACGGTGCGAGATCGACCGTACTCCGGTTGGACACGGACCTCATCCTCCGTGAAGGGCTTAGCACACACTAAAGTACCTTTCCTCAGAGTAATTGTCGTCTCCTCCTCTCACCATATAGCCCAATTCAACGCTTATTTTTATTTTCGTAGGTGGGAAAACTATGAAATGATAAATAAGTTTTTTTTTTTTTTTTTAATTAGAACACAAAGGCACACTATACACATCTGAATACTTTTGGTCTCCGCTATTTTTCGGCAAGCGAATGAACGCTGTAGCGCTTTCACTGGAAAATAACTTGAGATCTGGGATTTGGAGCGAGTTCGCAAAACATTTGATTCATATCGCGACTCCGAAGATCGTTTCGCGAATCTTATGATCGGGCCTTCGGAGTTCGCAAAACATTTGATTCAGATCGGGACTCCGAAGCGCGTTTCGCGAATAATTTGATCGGGGCTTCGGAGCGAGTCGGCAAAACATTTGATTCAGATCGGGACTCCGAAGCGCATTTAGCGAATCATTTGATCGGTGCTTCGGAGCGAGTCGGCAAAACATTTGATTCAGATCGGGACTCCGAAGCGCATTTCGCGAATCATTTGAGATCTGGTCTTTCAAGCGGATTTGCAAAACATTTGATTCTATCATGTACTTGTCCAGATCAACTTTTAATAAAGAGAAAAGAGTTTTAGAGACAGATTTTTGTCAATAGCCTGTTAGTAATCCCACAGTCCATAGCATCAGTAACTGTATAATTTAGTAAGGGAAAATTAAAACAAAATAGGATGAGTTTCAATTTTTATTTTATTTTTGTAGAAATGGTCATCTTAACCTCTGTGCAGTGTTCAGGTTATTTCAGGACCCCAAATTAAATTCTAATACTAATACTGCATCATACAGGTGTTTATTTGAGTTGAATATTTCGATAATCATGTAAGGAAACGAAGCCATAATTTGATAAGTTTACATTTACATTTATTCATTCAGCAGACGCTTTTATCCAAAGCGACTTACAAATGAGGATAAAAAACAACACAACGAAAAACAACAAAAAGGGCAACCAAAAGTTTTTAAGTGAGTATAAACAAGATGCATGCAATATGAAGGCAGATATTGTCTGATCTGTTAAGAAATAATATAAAACAAAAAGTCCAGATGATTCAAGCTGTTCGTGACTGTGAGTGTAACAGCAGCAGCAGAGATTATTAACCGTAAATGAAAACATTTAAAACTCTGATTCCTCAATTAGAAAATAAATAAATAAAAATGTAGCAAAACATTACATTCAGATGATATGTAGAACTCTCTGTGATTATCAGTGTCAGACAGGCGTACTACTCTGGCTGTGACATCATCATCCTGGGGAGGGACTTTGAGAGGATTCAGATCATCCCAGGAGCCAAACACGGGAACATCTAGGTGGACACACACACACACACACAACACACACACACACACACGGTTCTGGTGTCCAAACAACATCAAGGTCTTTATAAACTGTTACAGCACTTTCTCAGAGTGACAAATGGCATAGCTTTTAGCCTCATGGTTGCAGTTTGAGGTTTAGGAATTAGTTTTATTAATTTTTTTTTAGCCTTTATGTTATGTCAGTTTTAATAATTTTAGCATTTCAACTTTTTTTGTAAAAAGTTACTACTTTATAAATTAAATGAAAACAGTACTAAAATTAGTGCTTTTTACTTTACAAATCATTGCAAAGCAACTTTACAGAAAATAAGTTTCTCCCATATTTAGTAGTAGCTTACACGACTTATCTATATCATTTTACTTTAGCTTTATTTCAATTACAGAAAACTGTTTTTAGTTGTTTCAGTCTTAGTTAACAACAATGACACATAGTTGGTTGCTTTGGGAATAAATGTTAAACTGTGTGAGCTTATTTTATATATTTATTTCTTTAAATAAAATGTAAAAATTATATATTTTTTGTACGAGTTTCTGTCTTCTGCTGAATGCTAAAAAGATGATGCTTTAAAGACCAAACGGTTGACGGTACCCATTCACTTCCATAGTATTTCTTCCTGTAGCATAGAAGTCAATGGGTGCCGTCAACTGTTCACTCTCAAAAAACATCTTCTTTAGTGTTCAGCAGAAAAAAAAAACACTTTCAGGCTGAGGAAGAGTAAACGATAGCAGGATATGATTGTTTGATTCCTCTCACACAGACAATATACAGTTGTGTTCCAAATTATTCAACCCCCTTGACTTGCAAGACAATTTGCAGTGGAGGATAACATTTTATGAAATCAATTTAACAAAATCACCATGTGGGTGTTTTGAAACTGCTGGGTGTTTCTGAATCATGCAATCTAAATGATCCCCCTTACCCAACCCCACCCCTAAACCTAACGTCACTATTACATCAACTAATCAGGTATCATGGTGTAAAAACACCTTGATCTCCCCATTACTTTTTTTTTTTTTGAGATAACAAAAAAGGGGAAAACAGAGACATGTGAATCTGTAAAGCAATAAGATGCATACTGTATAACATATCAATCATGTTTCTAATACATTAAGTATCCTTTTCAGCAGTTTAAATGTCTTTAGAGCTTTTCGATTATTCTGTATTGAAGTTAGAGAGTCGTAAAAAAATCTTCAGAAATCTACCATTTGGTACAGTCGATATACATTTTGCTTTATGTATGATATTTTCCTAACAGAGTAAGAAGTTTAATAATAGTATCCATTTCCAACAAAAAAAAAAGTGAAGTGAAGTGACATTCAGCCAAGTATGGTGACCCCAATTGCTCTGCATTTAACCCACCCGAAGTGCACACACACAGAGCAGTGAACACACACACCCGGAGCAGTGGGCAGCCATTTATGCTGCGGCGCCCGGGGAGCAGTTGGGGGTTCAATGCCTTGCTCAAGGGCACCTAAGTCGTGGTATTGAAGGTGGAGAGAGAATTGTACATGCACTCCCACCCACAATTCCTGCCGGCCCGGGACTCGAACTCAGAACCTTTCGATTGGGAGTCGGACTCTCTAACCATTAGGCCACGACTTCCCCTGGATTAAACCAGTATCACAATCCATAAACAAGACCATTACATCGGTTATTGTGACAAACTTATAAAATAACTCAAAAAGAAACCAAGAAACTTGGGACCAAAATAATTTAGTATAATTACAACTGAAAAATTAGTGTACAATTGTTTCATTTTCTTCTTTACAGAAACTACATAATGGCAAAAACCCTTCTTTAAACTTACCAATAAAATCATTACATGGATAGTATCTGTTTATTATTTTAAAGTGAGTTTCTTTAACTTTATTAGGAATTACATATTTATTTATATCTGACCACAAATTCTTAAAACCACAAATTACTTTCCTGCAGAGACCTATACTTGGTCGACTTCTGGCGACAGCGGAAGTTCGTCACTACGTTTGTGCACGGCCACGGAGCCTATTAACATAAAGCAAACAACAATACATGTATTATTTTGTGTTAAGCATAACACTTTAATAAAAACAACTCATTAATTTGGAAAGTTACTATCACATGTATGCAATAATATACCAGTTACTTAGAACATCAATTCAAAGTTAAATAACCTACAAACCATTATAAAATAATTTGAATTCTGCTTGTTCAACAGATTTGTTCAACTGCTCGTATTTCCTACATTGTTGTGGATTTTATTGATAACTTTAAATGTCTTTGTTAATTTTGTGTGACTTAAGCCAGAAAGAGAGCAGTATAAAAGGGTGATGGCAAAAGTATAAAAACACCGCTTCACTAACCTGCTCGACTGTTAGCATAACTGCTACCATGTGCTACATTAAATGTATAACGTTACATCTAACAATACAATAAACATACTATATTGATTAATGTACATCTAACAATACAAATAAACATACTATATTTGATTAATGTCTATATAGTTACCGATAAGCTTTTAATATAAGTTATTGTTTTAGTTAACACACTCACCTGGGACTGGACCATCTGGACATTTACTGCTCTGCACCACAAACAGCCCGTTATGACGCGTGATTTAACGTCTCCGCAACTTTTCCACGCAAACCTGGAAGGCACAGCCCACGGTGCGAGATCGACCGTACTCCGGTTGGACACGGACCTCATCCTCCGTGAAGGGCTTAGCACACACTAAAGTACCTTTCCTCAGAGTAATTGTCGTCTCCTCCTCTCACCATATAGCCCAATTCAACGCTTATTTTTATTTTCGTAGGTGGGAAAACTATGAAATGATAAATAAGTTTTTTTTTTTTTTTTAAATTAGAACACAAAGGCACACTATACACATCTGAATACTTTTGGTCTCCGCTATTTTTCGGCAAGCGAATGAACGCTGTAGCGCTTTCACTGGAAAATAACTTGAGATCTGGGATTTGGAGCGAGTTCGCAAAACATTTGATTCATATCGCGACTCCGAAGATCGTTTCGCGAATCTTATGATCGGGCCTTCGGAGTTCGCAAAACATTTGATTCAGATCCGGACTCCGAAGCGCGTTTCGCGAATAATTTGATCGGGGCTTCGGAGCGAGTCGGCAAAACATTTGATTCAGATCGGGACTCCGAAGCGCATTTCGCGAATCATTTGATCGGGGCTTCGGAGCGAGTCGGCAAAACATTTGATTCAGATCGGGACTCCGAAGCGCATTTCGCGAATCATTTGATCGGGGCTTCGGAGCGAGTCGGCAAAACATTTGATTCAGATCGGGACTCCGAAGCGCATTTAGCGAATCATTTGATCGGGGCTTCGGAGCGAGTCGGCAAAACATTTGATTCAGATCGGGACTCCGAAGCGCATTTCGCGAATCATTTGATCGGGGCTTCGGAGCGAGTCGGCAAAACATTTGATTCAGATCGGGACTCCGAAGCGCATTTCGCGAATCATTTGAGATCTGGTCTTTCCAGCGGATTTGCAAAACATTTGATTCTATCATGTACTTGTCCAGATCAACTTTTAATAAAGAGAAAAGAGTTTTAGAGACAGATTTTTGTCAATAGCCTGTTAGTAATCCCACAGTCCATAGCATCAGTAACTGTATAATTTAGTAAGGGAAAATTAAAACAAAATAGGATGAGTTTCAATTTTTATTTTATTTTTGTAGAAATGGTCATCTTAACCTCTGTGCAGTGTTCAGGTTATTTCAGGACCCCAAATTAAATTCTAATACTAATACTGCATCATACAGGTGTTTATTTGAGTTGAATATTTCGATAATCATGTAAGGAAACGAAGCCATAATTTGATAAGTTTACATTTACATTTATTCATTCAGCAGACGCTTTTATCCAAAGCGACTTACAAATGAGGATAAAAAACAACACAACGAAAAACAACAAAAAGGGCAACCAAAAGTTTATAAGTGAGTATAAACAAGATGCATGCAATATGAAGGCAGATATTGTCTGATATGTTAAGAAATAATATAAAACAAAAAGTCCAGATGATTCAAGCTGTTCGTGACTGTGAGTGTAACAGCAGCAGCAGAGATTATTAACCGTAAATGAAAACATTTAAAACTCTGATTCCTCAATTAGAAAATAAATAAATAAAAATGTAGCAAAACATTACATTCAGATGATATGTAGAACTCTCTGTGATTATCAGTGTCAGACAGGCGTACTACTCTGGCTGTGACATCATCATCCTGGGGAGGGACTTTGAGAGGATTCAGATCATCCCAGGAGCCAAACACGGGAACATCTAGGTGGACACACACACACACACACACACACACGGTTCTGGTGTCCAAACAACATCAAGGTCTTTATAAACTGTTACAGCACTTTCTCAGAGTGACAAATGGCATAGCTTTTAGCCTCATGGTTGCAGTTTGAGGTTTAGGAATTAGTTTTATTAATTTTTTTTTAGCCTTTATGTTATGTCAGTTTTAATAATTTTAGCATTTCAACTTTTTTTGTAAAAAGTTACTACTTTATAAATTAAATGAAAACAGTACTAAAATTAGTGCTTTTTACTTTACAAATCATTGCAAAGCAACTTTACAGAAAATAAGTTTCTCCCATATTTAGTAGTAGCTTACACGACTTATCTATATCATTTTACTTTAGCTTTATTTCAATTACAGAAAACTGTTTTTAGTTGTTTCAGTCTTAGTTAACAACAATGACACATAGTTGGTTGCTTTGGGAATAAATGTTAAACTGTGTGAGCTTATTTTATATATTTATTTCTTTAAATAAAATGTAAAAATTATATATTTTTTGTACGAGTTTCTGTCTTCTGCTGAATGCTAAAAAGATGATGCTTTAAAGACCAAACGGTTGACGGTACCCATTCACTTCCATAGTATTTCTTCCTGTAGCATAGAAGTCAATGGGTGCCGTCAACTGTTCACTCTCAAAAAACATCTTCTTTAGTGTTCAGCAGAAAAAAAAAACACTTTCAGGCTGAGGAAGAGTAAACGATAGCAGGATATGATTGTTTGATTCCTCTCACACAGACAATATACAGTTGTGTTCCAAATTATTCAACCCCCTTGACTTGCAAGACAATTTGCAGTGGAGGATAACATTTTATGAAATCAATTTAACAAAATCACCATGTGGGTGTTTTGAAACTGCTGGGTGTTTCTGAATCATGCAATCTAAATGATCCCCCTTACCCAACCCCACCCCTAAACCTAACGTCACTATTACATCAACTAATCAGGTATCATGGTGTAAAAACACCTTGATCTCCCATTACTTTTTTTTTTTTGAGATAACAAAAAAGGGGAAAACAGAGACATGTGAATCTGTAAAGCAATAAGATGCATACTGTATAACATATCAATCATGTTTCTAATACATTAAGTATCCTTTTCAGCAGTTTAAATGTCTTTAGAGCTTTTCGATTATTCTGTATTGAAGTTAGAGAGTCGTAAAAAAATCTTCAGAAATCTACCATTTGGTACAGTCGATATACATTTTGCTTTATGTATGATATTTTCCTAACAGAGTAAGAAGTTTAATAATAGTATCCATTTCCAACAAAAAAAAAAGTGAAGTGAAGTGACATTCAGCCAAGTATGGTGACCCAATGCTCTGCATTTAACCCACCCGAAGTGCACACACACAGAGCAGTGAACACACACACCCGGAGCAGTGGGCAGCCATTTATGCTGCGGCGCCCGGGGAGCAGTTGGGGGTTCAATGCCTTGCTCAAGGGCACCTAAGTCGTGGTATTGAAGGTGGAGAGAGAATTGTACATGCACTCCCACCCACAATTCCTGCCGGCCCGGGACTCGAACTCAGAACCTTTCGATTGGGAGTCGGACTCTCTAACCATTAGGCCACGACTTCCCCTGGATTAAACCAGTATCACAATCCATAAACAAGACCATTACATCGGTTATTGTGACAAACTTATAAAATAACTCAAAAAGAAACCAAGAAACTTGGGACCAAAATAATTTAGTATAATTACAACTGAAAAATTAGTGTACAATTGTTTCATTTTCTTCTTTACAGAAACTACATAATGGCAAAAACCCTTCTTTAAACTTACCAATAAAATCATTACATGGATAGTATCTGTGTATTATTTTAAAGTGAGTTTCTTTAACTTTATTAGGAATTACATATTTATTTATATCTGACCACAAATTCTTAAAACCACAAATTACTTTCCTGCAGAGACCTATACTTGGTCGACTTCTGGCGACAGCGGAAGTTCGTCACTACGTTTGTGCACGGCCACGGAGCCTATTAACATAAAGCAAACAACAATACATGTATTATTTTGTGTTAAGCATAACACTTTAATAAAAACAACTCATTAATTTGGAAAGTTACTATCACATGTATGCAATAATATACCAGTTACTTAGAACATCAATTCAAAGTTAAATAACCTACAAACCATTATAAAATAATTTGAATTCTGCTTGTTCAACAGATTTGTTCAACTGCTCGTATTTCCTACATTGTTGTGGATTTTATTGATAACTTTAAATGTCTTTGTTAATTTTGTGTGACTTAAGCCAGAAAGAGAGCAGTATAAAAGGGTGATGGCAAAAGTATAAAAACACCGCTTCACTAACCTGCTCGACTGTTAGCATAACTGCTACCATGTGCTACATTAAATGTATAACGTTACATCTAACAATACAAATAAAACATACTATATTTGATTAATGTACATCTAACAATACAAATAAAACATACTATATTTGATTAATGTCTATATAGTTACCGATAAGCTTTTAATATAAGTTATTGTTTTAGTTAACACACTCACCTGGGACTGGACCATCTGGACATTTACTGCTCTGCACCACAAACAGCCCGTTATGACGCGTGATTTAACGTCTCCGCAACTTTTCCACGCAAACCTGGAAGGCACAGCCCACGGTGCGAGATCGACCGTACTCCGGTTGGACACGGACCTCATCCTCCGTGAAGGGCTTAGCACACACTAAAGTACCTTTCCTCAGAGTAATTGTCGTCTCCTCCTCTCACCATATAGCCCAATTCAACGCTTATTTTTATTTTCGTAGGTGGGAAAACTATGAAATGATAAATAAGTTTTTTTTTTTTTTTTTTTTAAATTAGAACACAAAGGCACACTATACACATCTGAATACTTTTGGTCTCCGCTATTTTTCGGCAAGCGAATGAACGCTGTAGCGCTTTCACTGGAAAATAACTTGAGATCTGGGATTTGGAGCGAGTTCGCAAAACATTTGATTCATATCGCGACTCCGAAGATCGTTTCGCGAATCTTATGATCGGGCCTTCGGAGTTCGCAAAACATTTGATTCAGATCCGGACTCCGAAGCGCGTTTCGCGAATAATTTGATCGGGGCTTCGGAGCGAGTCGGCAAAACATTTGATTCAGATCGGGACTCCGAAGCGCATTTAGCGAATCATTTGATCGGGGCTTCGAAGCGAGTCGGCAAAACATTTGATTCAGATCGGGACTCCGAAGCGTATTTCGCGAATCATTTGATCGGGGCTTCGGAGCGAGTCGGCAAAACATTTTATTCAGATCGGGACTCCGAAGCGCATTTAGCGAATCATTTGAGATCTGGTCTTTCCAGCGGATTTGCAAAACATTTGATTCTATCATGTACTTGTCCAGATCAACTTTTAATAAAGAGAAAAGAGTTTTAGAGACAGATTTTTGTCAATAGCCTGTTAGTAATCCCACAGTCCATAGCATCAGTAACTGTATAATTTAGTAAGGGAAAATTAAAACAAAATAGGATGAGTTTCAATTTTTATTTTATTTTTGTAGAAATGGTCATCTTAACCTCTGTGCAGTGTTCAGGTTATTTCAGGACCCCAAATTAAATTCTAATACTAATACTGCATCATACAGGTGTTTATTTGAGTTGAATATTTCGATAATCATGTAAGGAAACGAAGCCATAATTTGATAAGTTTACATTTACATTTATTCATTCAGCAGACGCTTTTATCCAAAGCGACTTACAAATGAGGATAAAAAACAACACAACGAAATACAACAAAAAGGGCAACCAAAAGTTTTTAAGTGAGTATAAACAAGATGCATGCAATATGAAGGCAGATATTGTCTGATATGTTAAGAAATAATATAAAACAAAAAGTCCAGATGATTCAAGCTGTTCGTGACTGGAGTGTAACAGCAGCAGCAGACATTATTAACCGTAAATGAAAACATTTAAAACTCTGATTCCTCAATTAGAAAATAAATAAATACAAATGTAGCAAAACATTACATTCAGATGATATGTAGAACTCTCTGTGATTATCAGTGTCAGACAGGCGTACTACTCTGGCTGTGACATCATCATCCTGGAGAGGGACTTTGAGAGGATTCAGATCATCCCAGGAGCCAAACACGGGAACATCTAGGTGGACACACACACACACACACACACACACACACACACACACACACACACACACACGGTTCTGGTGTCCAAACAACATCAAGGTCTTTATAAACTGTTACAGCACTTTCTCAGAGTGACAAATGGCATAGCTTTTAGCCTCATGGTTGCAGTTTGAGGTTTAGGAATTAGTTTTATTAATTTTTTTTTAGCCTTTATGTTATGTCAGTTTTAATAATTTTAGCATTTCAACTTTTTTTGTAAAAAGTTACTACTTTATAAATTAAATGAAAACAGTACTAAAATTAGTGCTTTTTACTTTACAAATCATTGCAAAGCAACTTTACAGAAAATAAGTTTCTCCCATATTTAGTAGTAGCTTACACGACTTATCTATATCATTTTACTTTAGCTTTATTTCAATTACAGAAAACTGTTTTTAGTTGTTTCAGTCTTAGTTAACAACAATGACACATAGTTGGTTGCTTTGGGAAAAAATTTTAAACTGTGTGAGCTTATTTTATATATTTATTTCTTTAAATAAAATGTAAAAATTATATATTTTTTGTACGAGTTTCTGTCTTCTGCTGAATGCTAAAAAGATGATGCTTTAAAGACCAAACGGTTGACGGTACCCATTCACTTCCATAGTATTTCTTCCTGTAGCATAGAAGTCAATGGGTGCCGTCAACTGTTCACTCTCAAAAAACATCTTCTTTAGTGTTCAGCAGAAAAAAAAAACACTTTCAGGCTGAGGAAGAGTAAACGATAGCAGGATATGATTGTTTTATTCCTCTCACACAGACAATATACAGTTTTGTTCCAAATTATTCAACCCCCTTGACTTGCAAGACAATTTGCAGTGGAGGATAACATTTTATGAAATCAATTTAACAAAATCACCATGTGGGTGTTTTGAAACTGCTGGGTGTTTCTGAATCATGCAATCTAAATGATCCCCCTTACCCAACCCCACCCCTAAACCTAACGTCACTATTACATCAACTAATCAGGTATCATGGTGTAAAAACACCTTGATCTCCCATTACTTTTTTTTTTTTTTGAGATAACAAAAAAGGGGAAAACAGAGACATGTGAATCTGTAAAGCAATAAGATGCATACTGTATAACATATCAATCATGTTTCTAATACATTAAGTATCCTTTTCAGCAGTTTAAATGTCTTTAGAGCTTTTCGATTATTCTGTATTGAAGTTAGAGAGTCGTAAAAAAATCTTCAGAAATCTACCATTTGGTACAGTCGATATACATTTTGCTTTATGTATGATATTTTCCTAACAGAGTAAGAAGTTTAATAATAGTATCCATTTCCAACAAAAAAAAAAGTGAAGTGAAGTGACATTCAGCCAAGTATGGTGACCCATACTCAGAATTTGTGCTCTGCATTTAACCCACCCGAAGTGCACACACACAGAGCAGTGAACACACACCCGGAGCAGTGGGCAGCCATTTATGCTGCGGCGCCCGGGGAGCAGTTGGGGGTTCAATGCCTTGCTCAAAGGCACCTAAGTCGTGGTATTGAAGGTGGAGAGAGAATTGTACATGCACTCCCACCCACAATTCCTGCCGGCCCGGGACTCGAACTCAGAACCTTTCGATTGGGAGTCGGACTCTCTAACCATTACGCCACGACTTCCCCTGGATTAAACCAGTATCACAATCCATAAACAAGACCATTACATCGGTTATTGTGACAAACTTATAAAATAACTCAAAAAGAAACCAAGAAACTTGGGACCAAAATAATTTAGTATAATTACAACTGAAAAATTAGTGTACAATTGTTTCATTTTCTTCTTTACAGAAACTACATAATGGCAAAAACCCTTCTTTAAACTTACCAATAAAATCATTACATGGATAGTATCTGTTTATTATTTTAAAGTGAGTTTCTTTAACTTTATTAGGAATTACATATTTATTTATATCTGACCACAAATTCTTAAAACCACAAATTACTTTCCTGCAGAGACCTATACTTGGTCGACTTCTGGCGACAGCGGAAGTTCGTCACTACGTTTGTGCACGGCCACGGAGCCTATTAACATAAAGCAAACAACAATACATGTATTATTTTGTGTTAAGCATAACACTTTAATAAAAACAACTCATTAATTTGGAAAGTTACTATCACATGTATGCAATAATATACCAGTTACTTAGAACATCAATTCAAAGTTAAATAACCTACAAACCATTATAAAATAATTTGAATTCTGCTTGTTCAACAGATTTGTTCAACTGCTCGTATTTCCTACATTGTTGTGGATTTTATTGATAACTTTAAATGTCTTTGTTAATTTTGTGTGACTTAAGCCAGAAAGAGAGCAGTATAAAAGGGTGATGGCAAAAGTATAAAAACACCGCTTCACTAACCTGCTCGACTGTTAGCATAACTGCTACCATGTGCTACATTAAATGTATAACGTTACATCTAACAATACAAATAAAACATACTATATTTGATTAATGTCTATATAGTTACCGATAAGCTTTTAATATAAGTTATTGTTTTAGTTAACACACTCACCTGGGACTGGACCATCTGGACATTTACTGCTCTGCACCACAAACAGCCCGTTATGACGCGTGATTTAACGTCTCCGCAACTTTTCCACGCAAACCTGGAAGGCACAGCCCACGGTGCGAGATCGACCGTACTCCGGTTGGACACGGACCTCATCCTCCGTGAAGGGCTTAGCACACACTAAAGTACCTTTCCTCAGAGTAATTGTCGTCTCCTCCTCTCACCATATAGCCCAATTCAACGCTTATTTTTATTTTCGTAGGTGGGAAAACTATGAAATGATAAATAAGTTTTTTTTTTTTTTTTTTAAATTAGAACACAAAGGCACACTATACACATCTGAATACTTTTGGTCTCCGCTATTTTTCGGCAAGCGAATGAACGCTGTAGCGCTTTCACTGGAAAATAACTTGAGATCAGGGATTTGGAGCGAGTTCGCAAAACATTTGATTCATATCGCGACTCCGAAGATCGTTTCGCGAATCTTATGATCGGGCCTTCGGAGTTCGCAAAACATTTGATTCAGATCCGGACTCCGAAGCGCGTTTCGCGAATAATTTGATCGGGGCTTCGGAGCGAGTCGGCAAAACATTTGATTCAGATCGGGACTCCGAAGTGCATTTAGCGAATCATTTGATCGGGGCTTCGGAGCGAGTCGGCAAAACATTTGATTCAGATCGGGACTCCGAAGCGCATTTCGCGAATAATTTGATCGGTGCTTCGGAGCGAGTCGGCAAAACATTTGATTCAGATCGGGACTCCGAAGCGCATTTAGCGAATCATCTGATCGGGGCTTCGGAGCGAGTCGGCAAAACATTTGATTCAGATCGGGACTCCGAAGCGCATTTCGCGAATCATTTGATCGGGGCTTCGGAGCGAGTCGGCAAAACATTTGATTCAGATCGGGACTCCGAAGCGCATTTCGCGAATCATTTGAGATCTGGTCTTTCCAGCGGATTTGCAAAACATTTGATTCTATCATGTACTTGTCCAGATCAACTTTTAATAAAGAGAAAAGAGTTTTAGAGACAGATTTTTGTCAATAGCCTGTTAGTAATCCCACAGTCCATAGCATCAGTAACTGTATAATTTAGTAAGGGAAAATTAAAACAAAATAGGATGAGTTTCAATTTTTATTTTATTTTTGTAGAAATGGTCATCTTAACCTCTGTGCAGTGTTCAGGTTATTTCAGGACCCCAAATTAAATTCTAATACTAATACTGCATCATACAGGTGTTTATTTGAGTTGAATATTTCGATAATCATGTAAGGAAACGAAGCCATAATTTGATAAGTTTACATTTACATTTATTCATTCAGCAGACGCTTTTATCCAAAGCGACTTACAAATGAGGATAAAAAACAACACAACGAAAAACAACAAAAAGGGCAACCAAAAGTTTTTAAGTGAGTATAAACAAGATGCATGCAATATGAAGGCAGATATTGTCTGATCTGTTAAGAAATAATATAAAACAAAAAGTCCAGATGATTCAAGCTGTTCGTGACTGTGAGTGTAACAGCAGCAGCAGAGATTATTAACCGTAAATGAAAACATTTAAAACTCTGATTCCTCAATTAGAAAATAAATAAATACAAATGTAGCAAAACATTACATTCAGATGATATGTAGAACTCTCTGTGATTATCAGTGTCAGACAGGCGTACTACTCTGGCTGTGACATCATCATCCTGGGGAGGGACTTTGAGAGGATTCAGATCATCCCAGGAGCCAAACACGGGAACATCTAGGTGGACACACACACACACACACACACACACACACACACACACACACACACGGTTCTGGTGTCCAAACAACATCAAGGTCTTTATAAACTGTTACAGCACTTTCTCAGAGTGACAAATGGCATAGCTTTTAGCCTCATGGTTGTAGTTTGAGGTTTAGGAATTAGTTTTATTAATTTTTTTTTAGCCTTTATGTTATGTCAGTTTTAATAATTTTAGCATTTCAACTTTTTTTGTAAAAAGTTACTACTTTATAAATTAAATGAAAACAGTACTAAAATTAGTGCTTTTTACTTTACAAATCATTGCAAAGCAACTTTACAGAAAATAAGTTTCTCCCATATTTAGTAGTAGCTTACACGACTTATCTATATCATTTTACTTTAGCTTTATTTCAATTACAGAAAACTGTTTTTAGTTGTTTCAGTCTTAGTTAACAACAATGACACATAGTTGGTTGCTTTGGGAATAAATGTTAAACTGTGTGAGCTTATTTTATATATTTATTTCTTTAAATAAAATGTAAAAAATTATATATTTTTTGTACGAGTTTCTGTCTTCTGCTGAATGCTAAAAAGATGATGCTTTAAAGACCAAACGGTTGACGGTACCCATTCACTTCCATAGTATTTCTTCCTGTAGCATAGAAGTCAATGGGTGCCGTCAACTGTTCACTCTCAAAAAACATCTTCTTTAGTGTTCAGCAGAAAAAAAAAACACTTTCAGGCTGAGGAAGAGTAAACGATAGCAGGATATGATTGTTTGATTCCTCTCACACAGACAATATACAGTTGTGTTCCAAATTATTCAACCCCCTTGACTTGCAAGACAATTTGCAGTGGAGGATAACATTTTATGAAATCAATTTAACAAAATCACCATGTGGGTGTTTTGAAACTGCTGGGTGTTTCTGAATCATGCAATCTAAATGATCCCCCTTACCCAACCCCACCCCTAAACCTAACGTCACTATTACATCAACTAATCAGGTATCATGGTGTAAAAACACCTTGATCTCCCCATTACTTTTTTTTTTTTTGAGATAACAAAAGAGGGGAAAACAGAGACATGTGAATCTGTAAAGCAATAAGATGCATACTGTATAACATATCAATCATGTTTCTAATACATTAAGTATCCTTTTCAGCAGTTTAAATGTCTTTAGAGCTTTTCGATTATTCTGTATTGAAGTTAGAGAGTCGTAAAAAAATCTTCAGAAATCTACCATTTGGTACAGTCGATATACATTTTGCTTTATGTATGATATTTTCCTAACAGAGTAAGAAGTTTAATAATAGTATCCATTTCCAACAAAAAAAAAAGTGAAGTGAAGTGACATTCAGCCAAGTATGGTGACCCAATGCTCTGCATTTAACCCACCCGAAGTGCACACACACAGAGCAGTGAACACACACACCCGGAGCAGTGGGCAGCCATTTATGCTGCGGCGCCCGGGGAGCAGTTGGGGGTTCAATGCCTTGCTCAAGGGCACCTAAGTCGTGGTATTGAAGGTGGAGAGAGAATTGTACATGCACTCCCACCCACAATTCCTGCCGGCCCGGGACTCGAACTCAGAACCTTTCGATTGGGAGTCGGACTCTCTAACCATTAGGCCACGACTTCCCCTGGATTAAACCAGTATCACAATCCATAAACAAGACCATTACATCGGTTATTGTGACAAACTTATAAAATAACTCAAAAAGAAACCAAGAAACTTGGGACCAAAATAATTTAGTATAATTACAACTGAAAAATTAGTGTACAATTGTTTCATTTTCTTCTTTACAGAAACTACATAATGGCAAAAACCCTTCTTTAAACTTACCAATAAAATCATTACATGGATAGTATCTGTGTATTATTTTAAAGTGAGTTTCTTTAACTTTATTAGGAATTACATATTTATTTATATCTGACCACAAATTCTTAAAACCACAAATTACTTTCCTGCAGAGACCTATACTTGGTCGACTTCTGGCGACAGCGGAAGTTCGTCACTACGTTTGTGCACGGCCACGGAGCCTATTAACATAAAGCAAACAACAATACATGTATTATTTTGTGTTAAGCATAACACTTTAATAAAAACAACTCATTAATTTGGAAAGTTACTATCACATGTATGCAATAATATACCAGTTACTTAGAACATCAATTCAAAGTTAAATAACCTACAAACCATTATAAAATAATTTGAATTCTGCTTGTTCAACAGATTTGTTCAACTGCTCGTATTTCCTACATTGTTGTGGATTTTATTGATAACTTTAAATGTCTTTGTTAATTTTGTGTGACTTAAGCCAGAAAGAGAGCAGTATAAAAGGGTGATGGCAAAAGTATAAAAACACCGCTTCACTAACCTGCTCGACTGTTAGCATAACTGCTACCATGTGCTACATTAAATGTATAACGTTACATCTAACAATACAAATAAAACATACTATATTTGATTAATGTACATCTAACAATACAAATAAAACATACTATATTTGATTAATGTCTATATAGTTACCGATAAGCTTTTAATATAAGTTATTGTTTTAGTTAACACACTCACCTGGGACTGGACCATCTGGACATTTACTGCTCTGCACCACAAACAGCCCGTTATGACGCGTGATTTAACGTCTCCGCAACTTTTCCACGCAAACCTGGAAGGCACAGCCCACGGTGCGAGATCGACCGTACTCCGGTTGGACACGGACCTCATCCTCCGTGAAGGGCTTAGCACACACTAAAGTACCTTTCCTCAGAGTAATTGTCGTCTCCTCCTCTCACCATATAGCCCAATTCAACGCTTATTTTTATTTTCGTAGGTGGGAAAACTATGAAATGATAAATAAGTTTTTTTTTTTTTTTTTTTTTAAATTAGAACACAAAGGCACACTATACACATCTGAATACTTTTGGTCTCCGCTATTTTTCGGCAAGCGAATGAACGCTGTAGCGCTTTCACTGGAAAATAACTTGAGATCAGGGATTTGGAGCGAGTTCGCAAAACATTTGATTCATATCGCGACTCCGAAGATCGTTTCGCGAATCTTATGATCGGGCCTTCGGAGTTCGCAAAACATTTGATTCAGATCCGGACTCCGAAGCGCGTTTCGCGAATAATTTGATCGGGGCTTCGGAGCGAGTCGGCAAAACATTTGATTCAGATCGGGACTCCGAAGCGCATTTAGCGAATCATTTGATCGGGGCTTCGGAGCGAGTCGGCAAAACATTTGATTCAGATCGGGACTCCGAAGCGCATTTCGCGAATAATTTGATCGGTGCTTCGGAGCGAGTCGGCAAAACATTTGATTCAGATCGGGACTCCGAAGCGCATTTAGCGAATCATTTGATCGGGGCTTCGGAGCGAGTCGGCAAAACATTTGATTCAGATCGGGACTCCGAAGCGCATTTCGCGAATCATTTGATCGGGGCTTCGGAGCGAGTCGGCAAAACATTTTATTCAGATCGGGACTCCGAAGCGCATTTCGCGAATCATTTGAGATCTGGTCTTTCCAGCGGATTTGCAAAACATTTGATTCTATCATGTACTTGTCCAGATCAACTTTTAATAAAGAGAAAAGAGTTTTAGAGACAGATTTTTGTCAATAGCCTGTTAGTAATCCCACAGTCCATAGCATCAGTAACTGTATAATTTAGTAAGGGAAAATTAAAACAAAATAGGATGAGTTTCAATTTTTATTTTTATTTTTGTAGAAATGGTCATCTTAACCTCTGTGCAGTGTTCAGGTTATTTCAGGACCCCAAATTAAATTCTAATACTAATACTGCATCATACAGGTGTTTATTTGAGTTGAATATTTCGATAATCATGTAAGGAAACGAAGCCATAATTTGATAAGTTTACATTTACATTTATTCATTCAGCAGACGCTTTTATCCAAAGCGACTTACAAATGAGGATAAAAAACAACACAACGAAAAACAACAAAAAGGGCAACCAAAAGTTTTTAAGTGAGTATAAACAAGATGCATGCAATATGAAGGCAGATATTGTCTGATATGTTAAGAAATAATATAAAACAAAAAGTCCAGATGATTCAAGCTGTTCGTGACTGTGAGTGTAACAGCAGCAGCAGAGATTATTAACCGTAAATGAAAACATTTAAAACTCTGATTCCTCAATTAGAAAATAAATAAATAAAAATGTAGCAAAACATTACATTCAGATGATATGTAGAACTCTCTGTGATTATCAGTGTCAGACAGGCGTACTACTCTGGCTGTGACATCATCATCCTGGGGAGGGACTTTGAGAGGATTCAGATCATCCCAGGAGCCAAACACGGGAACATCTAGGTGGACAACACACACACACACACACGGTTCTGGTGTCCAAACAACATCAAGGTCTTTATAAACTGTTACAGCACTTTCTCAGAGTGACAAATGGCATAGCTTTTAGCCTCATGGTTGCAGTTTGAGGTTTAGGAATTAGTTTTATTAATTTTTTTTTAGCCTTTATGTTATGTCAGTTTTAATAATTTTAGCATTTCAACTTTTTTGTAAAAAGTTACTACTTTATAAATTAAATGAAAACAGTACTAAAATTAGTGCTTTTTACTTTACAAAATCATTGCAAAGCAACTTTACAGAAAATAAGTTTCTCCCATATTTAGTAGTAGCTTACACGACTTATCTATATCATTTTACTTTAGCTTTATTTCAATTACAGAAAACTGTTTTTAGTTGTTTCAGTCTTAGTTAACAACAATGACACATAGTTGGTTGCTTTGGGAATAAATGTTAAACTGTGTGAGCTTATTTTATATATTTATTTCTTTAAATAAAATGTAAAAATTATATATTTTTTGTACGAGTTTCTGTCTTCTGCTGAATGCTAAAAAGATGATGCTTTAAAGACCAAACGGTTGACGGTACCCATTCACTTCCATAGTATTTCTTCCTGTAGCATAGAAGTCAATGGGTGCCGTCAACTGTTCACTCTCAAAAAACATCTTCTTTAGTGTTCAGCAGAAAAAAAAAACACTTTCAGGCTGAGGAAGAGTAAACGATAGCAGGATATGATTGTTTGATTCCTCTCACACAGACAATATACAGTTGTGTTCCAAATTATTCAACCCCCTTGACTTGCAAGACAATTTGCAGTGGAGGATAACATTTTATGAAATCAATTTAACAAAATCACCATGTGGGTGTTTTGAAACTGCTGGGTGTTTCTGAATCTTGCAATCTAAATGATCCCCCTTACCCAACCCCACCCCAACTAACTCACTATTACATCAACTAATCAGGTAATCATGGTGTAAAAAACACCTTGATCTCCCATTACTTTTTTTTTTTGAGATAACAAAAGGCGGAAAAACAGGACATGTCGAATCTGATAAAGCAATAAGATGCATACTGTTATAACATATCAATCATGTTCTAATACATTAAGTATCCTTTTCAGCAGTTTTAAATGTCTTTCGATTATTCTGTATTGAAGTTAGAGAGTCGTAAAAAAATCTTCAAAAATCTACCATTTGGTACAGTCATATACATTTTGCTTATGTATGATATTTTTCCTAACAGAGTAAGAAGTTTAATAATAGTATCCATTTCCAACAAAGTATGGTGACCATACTCAGAATTTGTGCTCTGCATTTAACCCACCCGAAGTGCACAACACACAGAGCAGTGAACACACCACACCCGGAGCAGTGGGCAGCCATTTATGCTGCGGCGCCCGGGAGCAGTTGGGGGTTCAATGCCTTGCTCAAGGCACCTAAGTCGTGGTATTGAAGGTGGAGAGAGAATTGTACATGCACTCCCGGGACTCGAACTCAGAACCTTTCGATTGGGAGTCGGACTCTCTAACCATTAGGCCACGACTTCCCCTGGATTAAACCAGTATCACAATCCATAAACAAGACCATTACATCGGTTATTGTGACAAACTTATAAAATAACTCAAAAAGAAACCAAGAAACTTGGGACCAAAATAATTTAGTATAATTACAACTGAAAAATAAGTGTACAATTGTTTCATTTTCTTCTTTACAGAAACTACATAATGGCAAAAACCCTTCTTTAAACTTACCAATAAAATCATTACATGGATAGTATCTGTTTATTATTTTAAAGTGAGTTTCTTTAACTTTATTAGGAATTACATATTTATTTATATCTGACCACAAATTCTTAAAACCACAAATTACTTTCCTGCAGAGACCTATACTTGGTCGACTTCTGGCGACAGCGGAAGTTCGTCACTACGTTTGTGCACGGCCACGGAGCCTATTAACATAAAGCAAACAACAATACATGTATTATTTTGTGTTAAGCATAACACTTTAATAAAAACAACTCATTAATTTGGAAAGTTACTATCACATGTATGCAATAATATACCAGTTACCTAGAACATCAATTCAAAGTTAAATAACCTACAAACCATTATAAAATAATTTGAATTCTGCTTGTTCAACAGATTTGTTCAACTGCTCGTATTTCCTACATTGTTGTGGATTTTATTGATAACTTTAAATGTCTTTGTTAATTTTGTGTGACTTAAGCCAGAAAGAGAGCAGTATAAAAGGGTGATGGCAAAAGTATAAAAACACCGCTTCACTAACCTGCTCGACTGTTAGCATAACTGCTACCATGTGCTACATTAAATGTATAACGTTACATCTAACAATACAAATAAAACATACTATATTTGATTAATGTACATCTAACAATACAAATAAAACATACTATATTTGATTAATGTCTATATAGTTACCGATAAGCTTTTAATATAAGTTATTGTTTTAGTTAACACACTCACCTGGGACTGGACCATCTGGACATTTACTGCTCTGCACCACAAACAGCCCGTTATGACGCGTGATTTAACGTCTCCGCAACTTTTCCACGCAAACCTGGAAGGC
Source organism: Carassius auratus (assembly GCF_003368295.1). Classification (NCBI taxonomy): domain Eukaryota; kingdom Metazoa; phylum Chordata; class Actinopteri; order Cypriniformes; family Cyprinidae; genus Carassius; species Carassius auratus. The sequence continues at coordinate 10,889 of NW_020527123.1, read as the reverse complement.
ACAGCCCACGGTGCGAGATCGACCGTACTCCGGTTGGACACGGACCTCATCCTCCGTGAAGGGCTTAGCACACACTAAAGTACCTTTCCTCAGAGTAATTGTCGTCTCCTCCTCTCACCATATAGCCCAATTCAACGCTTATTTTTATTTTCGTAGGTGGGAAAACTATGAAATGATAAATAAGTTTTTTTTTTTTTTTTAAATTAGAACACAAAGGCACACTATACACATCTGAATACTTTTGGTCTCCGCTATTTTTCGGCAAGCGAATGAACGCTGTAGCGCTTTCACTGGAAAATAACTTGAGATCTGGGATTTGGAGCGAGTCCGCAAAACATTTGATTCATATCGCGACTCCGAAGAACGTTTCGCGAATCTTATGATCGGGCCTTCGGAGTTCGCAAAACATTTGATTCAGATCCGGACTCCGAAGCGCGTTTCGCGAATAATTTGATCGGTGCTTCGGAGCGAGTCGGCAAAACATTTGATTCAGATCGGGACTCCGAAGCGCATTTAGCGATCATTTGATCGGGGCTTCGGAGCGAGTCGGCAAAACATTTGATTCAGATCGGGACTCCGAAGCGCATTTAGCGAATCATTTGATCGGGGCTTCGGAGCGAGTCGGCAAAATATTTGATTCAGATCGGGACTCCGAAGCGCATTTCGCGAATAATTTGATCGGTGCTTCGGAGCGAGTCGGCAAAACATTTGATTCAGATCGGGACTCCGAAGCGCATTTCGCGAATCATTTGAGATCTGGTCTTTCCAGCGGATTTGCAAAACATTTGATTCTATCATGTACTTGTCCAGATCAACTTTTAATAAAGAGAAAAGAGTTTTAGAGACAGATTTTTGTCAATAGCCTGTTAGTAATCCCACAGTCCATAGCATCAGTAACTGTATAATTTAGTAAGGGAAAATTAAAACAAAATAGGATGAGTTTCAATTTTTATTTTATTTTTGTAGAAATGGTCATCTTAACCTCTGTGCAGTGTTCAGGTTATTTCAGGACCCCAAATTAAATTCTAATACTAATACTGCATCATACAGGTGTTTATTTGAGTTGAATATTTCGATAATCATGTAAGGAAACGAAGCCATAATTTGATAAGTTTACATTTACATTTATTCATTCAGCAGACGCTTTTATCCAAAGCGACTTACAAATGAGGATAAAAAACAACACAACGAAAAACAACAAAAAGGGCAACCAAAAGTTTATAAGTGAGTATAAACAAGATGCATGCAATATGAAGGCAGATATTGTCTGATATGTTAAGAAATAATATAAACAAAAAGTCCAGATGATTCAAGCTGTTCGTGACTGTGAGTGTAACAGCAGCAGCAGAGATTATTAACCGTAAATGAAAACATTTAAAGCTCTGATTCCTCAATTAGAAAATAAATAAATAAAAATGTAGCAAAACATTACATTCAGATGATATGTAGAACTCTCTGTGATTATCAGTGTCAGACAGGCGTACTACTCTGGCTGTGACATCATCATCCTGGGGAGGGACTTTGAGAGGATTCAGATCATCCCAGGAGCCAAACACGGGAACATCTAGGTGGACACACACACACACACACACGGTTCTGGTGTCCAAACAACATCAAGGTCTTTATAAACTGTTACAGCACTTTCTCAGAGTGACAAATGGCATAGCTTTTAGCCTCATGGTTGCAGTTTGAGGTTTAGGAATTAGTTTTATTAATCTTTTTTTAGCCTTTATGTTATGTCAGTTTTAATAATTTTAGCATTTCAACTTTTTTTGTAAAAAGTTACTACTTTATAAATTAAATGAAAACAGTACTAAAATTAGTGCTTTTTACTTTACAAATCATTGCAAAGCAACTTTACAGAAAATAAGTTTCTCCCATATTTAGTAGTAGCTTACACGACTTATCTATATCATTTTACTTTAGCTTTATTTCAATTACAGAAAACTGTTTTTAGTTGTTTCAGTCTTAGTTAACAACAATGACACATAGTTGGTTGCTTTGGGAATAAATGTTAAACTGTGTGAGCTTATTTTATATATTTATTTCTTTAAATAAAATGTAAAAAATTATATATTTTTTGTACGAGTTTCTGTCTTCTGCTGAATGCTAAAAAGATGATGCTTTAAAAGACCAAACGGTTGACGGTACCCATTCACTTCCATAGTATTTCTTCCTGTAGCATAGAAGTCAATGGGTGCCGTCAACTGTTCACTCTCAAAAAACATCTTCTTTAGTGTTCAGCAGAAAAAAAAAACACTTTCAGGCTGAGGAAGAGTAAACGATAGCAGGATATGATTGTTTGATTCCTCTCACACAGACAATATACAGTTGTGTTCCAAATTATTCAACCCCCTTGACTTGCAAGACAATTTGCAGTGGAGGATAACATTTTATGAAATCAATTTAACAAAATCACCCATGTGGGTGTTTTGAAACTGCTGGGTGTTTCTGAATCATGCAATCTAAATGATCCCCCTTACCCAACCCCACCCCTAAACCTAACGTCACTATTACATCAACTAATCAGTTATCATGGTGTAAAAACACCTTGATCTCATAACTCCCATTACTTTTTTTTTTTTTGAGATAACAAAAGAGGGGAAAACAGAGACATGTGAATCTGTAAAGCAATAAGATGCATACTGTATAACATATCAATCATGTTTCTAATACATTAAGTATCCTTTTCAGCAGTTTAAATGTCTTTAGAGCTTTTCGATTATTCTGTATTGAAGTTAGAGAGTCATAAAAAATCTTCAGAAATCTACCATTTGGTACAGTCGATATACATTTTGCTTTATGTATGATATTTTCCTAACAGAGTAAGAAGTTTAATAATAGTATCCATTTCCAACAAAAAAAAAAGTGAAGTGAAGTGACATTCAGCCAAGTATGGTGACCCAATGCTCTGCATTTAACCCACCCGAAGTGCACACACACAGAGCAGTGAACACACACACCCGGAGCAGTGGGCAGCCATTTATGCTGCGGCGCCCGGGGAGCAGTTGGGGGTTCAATGCCTTGCTCAAGGGCACCTAAGTCGTGGTATTGAAGGTGGAGAGAGAATTGTACATGCACTCCCACCCACAATTCCTGCCGGCCCGGGACTCGAACTCAGAACCTTTCGATTGGGAGTCGGACTCTCTAACCATTAGGCCACGACTTCCCCTGGATTAAACCAGTATCACAATCCATAAACAAGACCATTACATCGGTTATTGTGACAAACTTATAAAATAACTCAAAAAGAAACCAAGAAACTTGGGACCAAAATAATTTAGTATAATTACAACTGAAAAATAAGTGTACAATTGTTTCATTTTCTTCTTTACAGAAACTACATAATGGCAAAAACCCTTCTTTAAACTTACCAATAAAATCATTACATGGATAGTATCTGTTTATTATTTTAAAGTGAGTTTCTTTAACTTTATTAGGAATTACATATTTATTTATATCTGACCACAAATTCTTAAAACCACCCATTACTTTCCTGCAGAGACCTATACTTGGTCGACTTCTGGCGACAGCGGAAGTTCGTCACTACGTTTGTGCACGGCCACGGAGCCTATTAACATAAAGCAAACAACAATACATGTATTATTTTGTGTTAAGCATAACACTTTAATAAAAACAACTCATTAATTTGGAAAGTTACTATCACATGTATGCAATAATATACCAGTTACTTAGAACATCAATTCAAAGTTAAATAACCTACAAACCATTATAAAAATAATTTGAATTCTGCTTGTTCAACAGATTTGTTCAACTGCTCGTATTTCCTACATTGTTGTGGATTTTATTGATAACTTTAAATGTCTTTGTTAATTTTGTGTGACTTAAGCCAGAAAGAGAGCAGTATAAAAGGGTGATGGCAAAAGTATAAAAACACCGCTTCACTAACCTGCTCGACTGTTAGCATAACTGCTACCATGTGCTACATTAAATGTATGACGTTACATCTAACAATACAAATAAAACATACTATATTTGATTAATGTACATCAAACAATACAAATAAAACATACTATATTTGATTAATGTCTATATAGTTACCGATAAGCTTTTAATATAATTTATTGTTTTAGTTAACACACTCACCTGGGACTGGACCATCTGGACATTTACTGCTCTGCACCACAAACAGCCCGTTATGACGCGTGATTTAACGTCTCCGCAACTTTTCCACGCAAACCTGGAAGGCACAGCCCACGGTGCGAGATCGACCGTACTCCGGTTGGACACGGACCTCATCCTCCGTGAAGGGCTTAGCACACACTAAAGTACCTTTCCTCAGAGTAATTGTCGTCTCCTCCTCTCACCATATAGCCCAATTCAACGCTTATTTTTATTTTCGTAGGTGGGAAAACTATGAAATGATAAATAAGTTTTTTTTTTTTTTTTTTAAATTAGAACACAAAGGCACACTATACACATCTGAATACTTTTGGTCTCCGCTATTTTTCGGCAAGCGAATGAACGCTGTAGCGCTTTCACTGGAAAATAACTTGAGATCTGGGATTTGGAGCGAGTTCGCAAAACATTTGATTCATATCGCGACTCCGAAGATCGTTTCGCGAATCTTATGATCGGGCCTTCGGAGTTCGCAAAACATTTGATTCAGATCCGGACTCCGAAGCGCGTTTCGCGAATAATTTGATCGGGGCTTCGGAGCGAGTCGGCAAAACATTTGATTCAGATCGGGACTCCGAAGCGCATTTCGCGAATCATTTGATCGGGGCTTCGGAGCGAGTCGGCAAAACATTTGATTCAGATCGGGACTCCGAAGCACATTTAGCGAATCATTTGATCGGTGCTTCGGAGCGAGTCGGCAAAACATTTGATTCAGATCGGGACTCCGAAGCGCATTTCGCGAATCATTTGAGATCTGGTCTTTCCAGCGGATTTGCAAAACATTTGATTCTATCATGTACTTGTCCAGATCAACTTTTAATAAAGAGAAAAGAGTTTTAGAGACAGATTTTTGTCAATAGCCTGTTAGTAATCCCACAGTCCATAGCATCAGTAACTGTATAATTTAGTAAGGGAAAATTAAAACAAAATAGGATGAGTTTCAATTTTTATTTTATTTTTGTAGAAATGGTCATCTTAACCTCTGTGCAGTGTTCAGGTTATTTCAGGACCCCAAATTAAATTCTAATACTAATACTGCATCATACAGGTGTTTATTTGAGTTGAATATTTCGATAATCATGTAAGGAAACGAAGCCATAATTTGATAAGTTTACATTTACATTTATTCATTCAGCAGACGCTTTTATCCAAAGCGACTTACAAATGAGGATAAAAAACAACACAACGAAAAACAACAAAAAGGGCAACCAAAAGTTTATAAGTGAGTATAAACAAGATGCATGCAATATGAAGGCAGATATTGTCTGATATGTTAAGAAATAATATAAAACAAAAAGTCCAGATGATTCAAGCTGTTCGTGACTGTGAGTGTAACAGCAGCAGCAGAGATTATTAACCGTAAATGAAAACATTTAAAACTCTGATCCCTCAATTAGAAAATAAATAAATAAAAATGTAGCAAAACATTACATTCAGATGATATGTAGAACTCTCTGTGATTATCAGTGTCAGACAGGCGTACTACTCTGGCTGTGACATCATCATCCTGGGAGGGACTTTGAGAGGATTCAGATCATCCCAGGAGCCAAACACGGGAACATCTAGGTGGACACACACACACACCCACCACACACGGTTCTGGTGTCCAAACAACATCAAGGTCTTTATAAACTGTTACAGCACTTTCTCAGAGTGACAAATGGCATAGCTTTTAGCCTCATGGTTGCAGTTTGAGGTTTAGGAATTAGTTTTATTAATCTTTTTTTAGCCTTTATGTTATGTCAGTTTTAATAATTTTAGCATTTCAACTTTTTTGTAAAAAGTTACTACTTTATAAATTAAATGAAAACAGTACTAAAATTAGTGCTTTTTTACTTTACAAATCATTGCAAAGCAACTTTACAGAAAATAAGTTTCTCCCATATTTAGTAGTAGCTTACACGACTTATCTATATCATTTTACTTTAGCTTTATTTCAATTACAGAAAACTGTTTTTAGTTGTTTCAGTCTTAGTTAACAACAATGACACATAGTTGGTTGCTTTGGGAATAAATGTTAAACCGTGTGAGCTTATTTTATATATTTATTTCTTTAAATAAAATGTAAAAAATTATATATTTTTTGTACGAGTTTCTGTCTTCTGCTGAATGCTAAAAAGATGATGCTTTAAAGACCAAACGGTTGACGGTACCCATTCACTTCCATAGTATTTCTTCCTGTAGCATAGAAGTCAATGGGTGCCGTCAACTGTTCACTCTCAAAAAACATCTTCTTTAGTGTTCAGCAGAAAAAAAAAACACTTTCAGGCTGAGGAAGAGTAAACGATAGCAGGATATGATTGTTTGATTCTCTCACACAGACAATATACAGTTGTGTTCCAAATTATTCAACCCCCTTGACTTGCAAGACAATTTGCAGTGGAGGATAACATTTTATGAAATCAATTTAACAAATCACCATGTGGGTGTTTTTGAAACTGCTGGGTGTTTCTGAAATCTTGCAATCTAAATGATCCCCCTTACCCAACGTCACTATTACATCAACTAATCAGGTATCATGGTGTAAAAACACCTTGATCTCCCATTACTTTTTTTTTTTTGAGATAACAAAAAAGGCATGTGAATCTGTAAAGCAATAAGATGCATACTGTTAAACATATCAATCATGTTTCTAATACATTAAGTATCCTTTCAGCAGTTTAAATGTCTTTCGATTATTCTGTATTGAAGTTAGAGAGTCGTAAAAAAATCTTCAAAAATCTACCATTTAACCCACCCGAAGTGCACACACACAGAGCAGTGAACACACACACCCGGAGCAGTGGGCAGCCATTTATGCTGCGGCGCCCGGGGAGCAGTTGGGGGTTCAATGCCTTGCTCAAGGGCACCTAAGTCGTGGTATTGAAGGTGGAGAGAGAATTGTACATGCACTCCCGGGACTCGAACTCAGAACCTTTCGATTGGGAGTCGGACTCTCTAACCATTAGGCCACGACTTCCCTGGATTAAACCAGTATCACAATCCATAAACAAGACCATTACATCGGTTATTGTGACAAACTTATAAAATAACTCAAAAAGAAACCAAGAAACTTGGGACCAAAATAATTTAGTATAATTACAACTGAAAAATAAGTGTACAATTGTTTTCATTTTTCTTCTTTACAGAAACTACATAATGGCAAAAACCCTTCTTTTAAACTTACCAATAAATCATTACATGGATAGTATCTGTTTATTATTTTAAAGTGAGTTTCTTTAACTTTATTAGGAATTACATATTTATTTATATCTGACCCACAAATTCTTAAAACCACAAATTACTTTCCTGCAGAGACCTATACTTGGTCGACTTCTGGCGACAGCGGAAGTTCGTCACTACGTTTGTGCACGGCCACGGAGCCTATTAACATAAAGCAAACAACAATACATGTATTATTTTGTGTTAAGCATAACACTTTAATAAAAACAACTCATTAATTTGGAAAGTTACTATCACATGTATGCAATAATATACCAGTTACCTAGAACATCAATTCAAAGTTAAATAACCTACAAACCATTATAAATAATTTGAATTCTGCTTGTTCAACAGATTTGTTCAACTGCTCGTATTTCCTACATTGTTGTGGATTTTATTGATAACTTTAAATGTCTTTGTTAATTTTGTGTGACTTAAGCCAGAAAGAGAGCAGTATAAAAGGGTGATGGCAAAAGTATAAAAACACCGCTTCACTAACCTGCTCGACTGTTAGCATAACTGCTACCATGTGCTACATTAAATGTTATAACGTTACATCTAACAATACAAATAAAACATACTATATTTGATTAATGTACATCTAACAATACAAATAAACATACTATATTTGATTAATGTCTATATAGTTACCGATAAGCTTTTAATATAAGTTATTGTTTTAGTTAACACACTCACCTGGGACTGGGACCATCTGGACATTTACTGCTCTGCACCACAAACAGCCCGTTATGGACGCGTGATTTAACGTCTCCGCAACTTTTCCACGCAAACCTGGGAGGCACAGCCCACGGTGCGAGATCGACCGTACTCCGGTTGGACACGGACCTCATCCTCCGTGAAGGGCTTAGCACACACTAAAGTACCTTTCCTCAGAGTAATTGTCGTCTCCTCCTCTCACCATATAGCCCAATTCAACGCTTATTTTATTTTCGTAGGTGGGAAAACTATGAAATGATAAATAAGTTTTTTTTTTTTTTTTTTAAATTAGAACACAAAGGCACACTATACACATGCTGAATACTTTTGGTCTCCGCTATTTTCGGCAAGCGAATGAACGCTGTAGCGCTTTCACTGGAAATAACTTGAGATCTGGGATTTGGAGCGAGTTCGCACAAACATTTGATTCGATATCGCGACTACCGAAGATCGTTTCGCGAGCATCTTTATGATCGGGCGCTTCGGAGTTCGCCAAACCATTTTGATTCAGATCCGGACTCCGTAAGCTTCGTTTCCGGCGAATTAATTTTGATCGTGGGCTTCGGACGCGAGCTCGGCAAAACATTTTGATTTCAAGATCTGGGAACTGCCGAAGCGCATTTCGCGTAATAATCTTGATCTGGGGCTTCGGGAGCGAGTCGGCAAACCATTTGATTTCAGATCGGGACTCCGTAAGCGCATTTAGCGAATCATTTGATCGGGGCTCGGAGCGAGTCGGCAAAAGCATTTGATTCAGATCGGGGACTCCGAAGCACATTTAGCGAATCATTTGATCGGTGCTTCGGAGCGAGTCGGCAAAACATTTTGATTCAGATCGGGACTCCGAAGCGCATTTCGCGAATCATTTTGAGATCTGGTCTTTCCAGCGGATTTGCAAAACATTTGATTCTATCATGTACTGTCCAGATCAACTTTTTAATAAAGAGAAAAGAGTTTTAGAGACAGATTTTGTCAATAGCCTGTTAGTAATCCACAGTCCATAGCATCAGTAACTGTATAATTTAGTAAGGGAAAATTAAACAAAATAGGATGGTTTCAATTTTTATTTTATTTTTGTAGAAAATGGTCATCTTAACCTCTGTGCAGTGTTCAGGTTATTTCAGGACCCCAAATTAAATTCTAACTAATACTGCATCATACAGGTGTTTATTTGAGTGATATTTCGATAATCATGTAAGGAAACGAAGCCATAATTTGATAAGTTTACATTTACATTTATTCATTCAGCAGACGCTTTTATCCAAAGCGACTTACAAATGAGGATAAAAAACAACACAACGAAAAACAACAAAAAGGGCAACCAAAAGTTTTTAAGTGAGTATAAACAAGATGCATGCAATATGAAGGCAGATATTGTCTGATATGTTAAGAAATAATATAAAACAAAAAGTCCAGATGATTCAAGCTGTTCGTGACTGTGAGTGTAACAGCAGCAGCAGAGATTATTAACCGTAAATGAAAACATTTAAAACTCTGATTCCTCAATTAGAAAATAAATAAATAAAAATGTAGCAAAACATTACATTCAGATGATATGTAGAACTCTCTGTGATTATCAGTGTCAGACAGGCGTACTACTCTGGCTGTGACATCATCATCCTGGGGAGGGACTTTGAGAGGATTCAGATCATCCCAGGAGCCAAACACGGGAACATCTAGGTGGACACACACACACACACGGTTCTGGTGTCCAAACAACATCAAGGTCTTTATAAACTGTTACAGCACTTTCTCAGAGTGACAAATGGCATAGCTTTTAGCCTCATGGTTGCAGTTTGAGGTTTAGGAATTAGTTTTATTAATTTTTTTTTAGCCTTTATGTTATGTCAGTTTTAATAATTTTAGCATTTCAACTTTTTTTGTAAAAAGTTACTACTTTATAAATTAAATGAAAACAGTACTAAAATTAGTGCTTTTTACTTTACAAATCATTGCAAAGCAACTTTACAGAAAATAAGTTTCTCCCATATTTAGTAGTAGCTTACACGACTTATCTATATCATTTTACTTTAGCTTTATTTCAATTACAGAAAACTGTTTTTAGTTGTTTCAGTCTTAGTTAACAACAATGACACATAGTTGGTTGCTTTGGGAATAAATGTTAAACTGTGTGAGCTTATTTTATATATTTATTTCTTTAAATAAAATGTAAAAATTATATATTTTTTGTACGAGTTTCTGTCTTCTGCTGAATGCTAAAAAGATGATGCTTTAAAGACCAAACGGTTGACGGTACCCATTCACTTCCATAGTATTTCTTCCTGTAGCATAGAAGTCAATGGGTGCCGTCAACTGTTCACTCTCAAAAAACATCTTCTTTAGTGTTCAGCAGAAAAAAAAAACACTTTCAGGCTGAGGAAGAGTAAACGATAGCAGGATATGATTGTTTGATTCCTCTCACACAGACAATATACAGTTGTGTTCCAAATTATTCAACCCCCTTGACTTGCAAGACAATTTGCAGTGGAGGATAACATTTTATGAAATCAATTTAACAAAATCACCATGTGGGTGTTTTGAAACTGCTGGGTGTTTCTGAATCTGCAATCTAAATGATCCCCTTACCCAACGTCACTATTACATCAACTAATCAGGTATCATGGTGTAAAAACACCTTGATCTCCCATTACTTTTTTTTTTTTGAGATAACAAAAAAGGCATGTGAATCTGTAAAGCAATAAGATGCATACTGTATAACATATCAATCATGTTTCTAATACATTAAGTATCCTTTTCAGCAGTTTAAATGTCTTTCGATTATTCTGTATTGAAGTTAGAGAGTCGTAAAAAATCTTCAAAAATCTACCATT
>NW_020527122.1:32500-42114 GCF_003368295.1 Carassius auratus | reverse complement strand
TTGAAAATTTTCACGAATTATATAATAATCTTTCATTAAAAAAAAAAAAAAAAAAAAAAAAAAGAGTCAATGCCCGATCTCTGAATCTTAGCAGGTTTAGGTCTGGTTAGCACTTTGATGAGAGACTGCCTAGGAATACCAGGTGCTTTAAGCTTTTGGGTTTTCTTCCTACTTATATAATGTACTGGCGATTAGATTGGCTGGTCTTTAAATAGCCCTCTCTTTGCAGCAGTCTTCGCTTACGGCCATACCAACCTGGCTATGCCCGATCTCGTCTGATCTCGGAAGCTAAGCAGGTTTGGGCCTGGTTAGTACTTGGATGGGAGACCGCCTGGGAATACCAGGTGCTGTAAGCTTTTTGGACATTTTTCACTTAGTATATAATAATTTTGCCAAAAAATAGAGTCAATGTCCGATCTCTGAATATTAGCAGGTTTGGGCCTGGTTAGTACATGGATGGGAGACTGCCTGGGAATACCAGGTGCTTTAATCTGTTTGGAAAATTTCACGAATTATATAATAATCTTTCATTAAAAAAAAAAAAAAAAAAAAAAAAAAATTTAGTCAATGCCCGATCTCTGAATCTTAGCAGGTTTAGGTCTGGTTAGCACTTTGATGAGAGACTGCCTAGGAATACCAGGTGCTGTAAGCTTTTTGGACATTTTTCACTTAGTATATAATAATTTTGCCAAAAAATAGAGTCAATGCCCGATCTTTGAATATTAGCAGGTTTGGGCCTGGTTAGTACTTGGATGGGAGACCGCCTGGGAATACCAGGTGCTGTAAGCTTTTTGGACATTTTTCACTTAGTATATAATAATTTTGCCAAAAAATAGAGTCAATGCCCGATCTCTGAATATTAGCAGGTTTGGGCCTGGTTAGTACTGGATGGGAGACTGCCTGGGAATACCAGGTGCTGTAAGCTTTTTGGACATTTTTCACTTAGTATATAATAATTTTGCAAAAAAATAGAGTCAATGCCCGATCTCTGAATCTTAGCAGGTTTAGGTCTGGTTAGCACTTTGATGAGAGACTGCCTGGGAATACCAGGTGCTTTAATCTCTTTGGAAAATTTCACGAATTATATAATAATCTTTCATTAAAAAAAAAAAAAAAAAAAAAAAAAAAAAGAGTCAATGCCCGATCTCTGAATCTTAGCAGGTTTAGGTCTGGTTAGCACTTTGATGAGAGACTGCCTAGGAATACCAGGTGCTTTAAACTTTTGGGTTTTCTTTCCTACTTATATAATGTACTGGCGATTAGATTGGCTGGTCTTTAAATAGCCCTCTCTTTGCTGCTGTCTTCGCTTACGGCCATACCAACCTGGCTATGGCCTGATCTCGTCTGATCTCGGAAGCTAAGCAGGTTTGGGCCTGGTTAGTACTTGGATGGGAGACAGCCTGGAATACCAGGTGCTGTAAGCTTTTTGGACATTTTTCACTTAGTATATAATAATTTTGCCAAAAAAATAGAGTCAATGCCCGATCTTTGAATATTAGCAGGTTTGGGCCTGGTTAGTACATGGATGGGAGACTGCCTGGGAATACCAGGTGCTTTAATCTCTTTGGAAAATTTCACGAATTATATATAATAATCTTTCATTAAAAAAAAAAAAAAAAAAAAAAAGAGTCCAATGCCCGATCTCTGAATCTTAGCAGGTTTAGGTCTGGTTAGCACTTTGATGGAGAGACTGCTAGGAATACCAGGTGCTTTAAAACAGGGAAACAGATTATTCTTCTGCACAATCTGACTTTGCTGCAGCCTGGAATTGAACTACTGGTTTTCGTCTGGTCAGAGGAGAACTGACCCCCCAACTGAGCCTGGTTTCTCCCAAGGTTTTTTTCTCCATTCTGTCACCGATGGAGTTTCCGTTCCTTGCCGCTGTCGCCTCTGGCTTGCTTAGTTGGGGTCACTTCATCTACAGCGATATCATTGACTTGATTGCAAATAAAAACAGACACTATTTCAACTGAACAGAGATGACATAACTGAATCCAATGATGAACTGCCTTTAACTATCATTTTGCATTATTGAGACACTGTTTTCCAAATGAATGTTGTTCAGTGCTTTGACGCAATGTATTTTGTTTAAAGCACTATATAAATAAAGGTGATTGATTGATTGATTTTAAGCTTTTGGGTTTTCTTTCCTACTTATATAATGTACTGGCGATAAGATTGGCTGTTCTTTAAATAGCCCTCTCTTTGCAGCAGTCTTCGCTTACGGCCATACCAACCTGGCGATGCCGGATCTCGTCTGATCTCGGAAGCTAAGCAGGTTTGGGCCTGGTTAGTACTTGGATGGGCGACCGCCTGGGAATACCAGGTGCTGTAAGCTTTTTGGACATTTTTCACTTAGTATATAATAATTTTGCCAAAAAATAGAGTCAATGCCCGATCTCTGAATATTAGCAGGTTTGGGCCTGGTTAGTACATGGATGGGAGACTGCCTGGGAATACCAGGTGCTGTAAGCTTTTTGGACATTTTTCACTTAGTATATAATAATTTTGCCAAAAATAGAGTCAATGCCCGATCTCTGAATATTAACAGGTTTGGGCCTGGTTAGTACATGGAATGGGAGACTGGCCTGGGAATACCAGGTGCTTTAATCTCTTTGGAAAATTTCACGAATTATATAATAATCTTTCATTAAAAAAAAAAAAAAAAAAAAAAAAAAAAAAAATTTAGTCAATGCCCGATCTCTGAATCTTAGCAGGTTTAGGTCTGGTTAGCACTTTGATGAGAGACTGCCTAGGAATACCAGGTGCTTTAAGCTTTTGGGTTTTCTTTCCTACTTATATAATGTACTGGCGATTAGATTGGCTGGTCTTTAAATAGCCCTCTCTTTGCAGCAGTCTTCGCTTACGGCCATACCAACCTGGCTATGCCCGATCTCGTCTCATCTCGGAAGCTAAGCAGGTTTGGGCCTGGTTAGTACTTGGATGGGAGACAGCCTGGGAATACCAGGTGCTGTAAGCTTTTTTGGACATTTTTCACTTAGTATATAATAATTTTGCCAAAAAATAGAGTCAATGCCCGATCTTTGAATATTAGCAGGTTTGGGCCTGGTTAGTACATGGATGGGAGACTGCCTGGGGAATACCAGGTGCTTTAATCTCTTTGGAAAAATTTCACGAATTATATAATAATCTTTCATTAAAAAAAAAAAAAAAAAATTGAGTCTATGCCCGATCTCTGAATCTTAGCAGGTTTAGGTCTGGTTAGCACTTTGATGAGAGACTGCCTAGGAATACCAGGTGCTTTAAACTTTTGGGTTTTCTTTCCTACTTATATAATGTACTGGCGATTAGATTGGCTGGTCTTTAAATAGCCCTCTCTTTGCAGCAGTCTTCGCTTACGGCCATACCAACCTGGCTATGCCCGATCTCGTCTGATCTCGGAAGCTAAGCAGGTTTGGGCCTGGTTAGTACTTGGATGGGAGACCGCCTGGGAATACCAGGTGCTGTAAGCTTTTTGGACATTTTTCACTTAGTATATAATAATTTTGCCAAAAAATAGAGTCAATGCCCGATCTTTGAATATTAGCAGGTTTGGGCCTGGTTAGTACTTGGATGGGAGACCGCCTGGGAATAGCAGGTGCTGTAAGCTTTTTGGACATTTTTCACTTAGTATATAATAATTTTGCCAAAAAATAGAGTCAATGCCCGATCTCTGAATATTAGCAGGTTTGGGCCTGGTTAGTACATGGATGGGAGACTGCCTGGGAATACCAGGTGCTGTAAGCTTTTTGGACATTTTTCACTTAGTATATAATAATTTTGCCAAAAAATAGAGTCAATGCCCGATCTCTGAATCTTAGCAGGTTTAGGTCTGGTTAGCACTTTGATGAGAGACTGCCTGGGTAACCAGGTGCTTTAATCTCTTTGGAAAATTTCACGAATTATATAATAATCTTTCATTAAAAAAAAAAAAAAAAAAAAAAAAAAGAGTCAATACCCGATCTCTGAATCTTAGCAGGTTTAGGTCTGGTTAGCACTTTGATGAGAGACTGCCTAGGAATACCAGGTGCTTTAAAACAGGAAACAGATGATTCTTCTGCACAATCTGACTTTGCTGCAGCCTGGAATTGAACTACTGGTTTTCGTCTGGTCAGAGGAGAACTGACCCCCCAACTGAGCCTGGTTTCTCCCAAGGTTTTTTCTCCATTCTGTCACCGATGGAGTTTCGGTTCCTTGCCGCTGTCGCCTCTGGCTTGCTTAGTTGGGGTCACTTCATCTACAGCGATATCATTGACTATTTCACGAATTATATAATAATCTTTCATTAAAAAAAAAAAAAAAAAAAAAAAAAAGAGTCAATGCCCGATCTCTGAATCTTAGCAGGTTTAGGTCTGGTTAGCACTTTGATGAGAGACTGCCTAGGAATACCAGGTTCTTTAAGCTTTTGGGTTTTCTTTCCTACTTATATAAAGTACTGGCGATTAGATTGGCTGGTCTTTAAATAGCCCTCTCTTTGCTGCTGTCTTCGCTTACGGCCATACCAACCTGGCTATGCCCGATCTCGTCTGATCTCG
The DNA here is from genome assembly GCF_003368295.1 of Carassius auratus. NCBI lineage: Eukaryota > Metazoa > Chordata > Actinopteri > Cypriniformes > Cyprinidae > Carassius > Carassius auratus. The sequence continues at coordinate 37,579 of NW_020527122.1, read as the reverse complement.
GAAGCTAAGCAGGTTTGGGCCTGGTTAGTACTTGGATGGGAGACCGCCTGGGAATACCAGGTGCTGTAAGCTTTTTGGACATTTTTCACTTAGTATATAATAATTTTGCCAAAAAATAGAGTCAATGTCCGATCTCTGAATATTAGCAGGTTTGGGCCTGGTTAGTACATGGATGGGAGACTGCCTGGGAATACCAGGTGCTTTAATCTGTTTGGAAAATTTCACGAATTATATAATAATCTTTCATTAAAAAAAAAAAAAAAAAAAAAAAAAAAATTTAGTCAATGCCCGATCTCTGAATCTTAGCAGGTTTAGGTCTGGTTAGCACTTTGATGAGAGACTGCCTAGGAATACCAGGTGCTGTAAGCTTTTTGGACATTTTTCACTTAGTATATAATAATTTTGCCAAAAAATAGAGTCAATGCCCGATCTTTGAATATTAGCAGGTTTGGGCCTGGTTAGTACTTGGATGGGAGACCGCCTGGGAATACCAGGTGCTGTAAGCTTTTTGGACATTTTTCACTTAGTATATAATAATTTTGCCAAAAAATAGAGTCAATGCCCGATCTCTGAATATTAGCAGGTTTGGGGCCTGGTTAGTACATGGATGGGAGACTGCCTGGGAATACCAGGTGCTGTAAGCTTTTTGGACATTTTTCACTTAGTATATAATAATTTTGCAAAAAAATAGAGTCAATGCCCGATCTCTGAATCTTAGCAGGTTTAGGTCTGGTTAGCACTTTGATGAGAGACTGCCTGGGAATACCAGGTGCTTTAATCTCTTTGGAAAATTTCACGAATTATATAATAATCTTTCATTAAAAAAAAAAAAAAAAAAAAAAAAAAAAAGAGTCAATGCCCGATCTCTGAATCTTAGCAGGTTTAGGTCTGGTTAGCACTTTGATGAGAGACTGCCTAGGAATACCAGGTGCTTTAAACTTTTGGGTTTTCTTTCCTACTTATATAATGTACTGGCGATTAGATTGGCTGGTCTTTAAATAGCCCTCTCTTTGCTGCTGTCTTCGCTTACGGCCATACCAACCTGGCTATGCCTGATCTCGTCTGATCTCGGAAGCTAAGCAGGTTTGGGCCTGGTTAGTACTTGGATGGGAGACAGCCTGGAATACCAGGTGCTGTAAGCTTTTTGGACATTTTTCACTTAGTATATAATAATTTTGCCAAAAAATAGAGTCAATGCCCGATCTTTGAATATTAGCAGGTTTGGGCCTGGTTAGTACATGGATGGGAGACTGCCTGGGAATACCAGGTGCTTTAATCTCTTTGGAAAATTTCACGAATTATATAATAATCTTTCATTAAAAAAAAAAAAAAAAAAAAAAAAAGAGTCAATGCCCGATCTCTGAATCTTAGCAGGTTTAGGTCTGGTTAGCACTTTGATGAGAGACTGCCTAGGAATACCAGGTGCTTTAAAACAGGAAACAGATTATTCTTCTGCACAATCTGACTTTGCTGCAGCCTGGAATTGAACTACTGGTTTTCGTCTGGTCAGAGGAGAACTGACCCCCCAACTGAGCCTGGTTTCTCCCAAGGTTTTTTTCTCCATTCTGTCACCGATGGAGTTTCCGTTCCTTGCCGCTGTCGCCTCTGGCTTGCTTAGTTGGGGTCACTTCATCTACAGCGATATCATTGACTTGATTGCAAATAAAAACAGACACTATTTCAACTGAACAGAGATGACATAACTGAATCCAATGATGAACTGCCTTTAACTATCATTTTGCATTATTGAGACACTGTTTTCCAAATGAATGTTGTTCAGTGCTTTGACGCAATGTATTTTGTTTAAAGCACTATATAAATAAAGGTGATTGATTGATTGATTTAAGCTTTTGGGTTTTCTTTCCTACTTATATAATGTACTGGCGATAAGATTGGCTGTTCTTTAAATAGCCCTCTCTTTGCAGCAGTCTTCGCTTACGGCCATACCAACCTGGCGATGCCGGATCTCGTCTGATCTCGGAAGCTAAGCAGGTTTGGGCCTGGTTAGTACTTGGATGGGCGACCGCCTGGGAATACCAGGTGCTGTAAGCTTTTTGGACATTTTTCACTTAGTATATAATAATTTTGCCAAAAAATAGAGTCAATGCCCGATCTCTGAATATTAGCAGGTTTGGGCCTGGTTAGTACATGGATGGGAGACTGCCTGGGAATACCAGGTGCTGTAAGCTTTTTGGACATTTTTCACTTAGTATATAATAATTTTGCCAAAAAATAGAGTCAATGCCCGATCTCTGAATATTAACAGGTTTGGGCCTGGTTAGTACATGGATGGGAGACTGCCTGGGAATACCAGGTGCTTTAATCTCTTTGGAAAATTTCACGAATTATATAATAATCTTTCATTAAAAAAAAAAAAAAAAAAAAAAAAAAAATTTAGTCAATGCCCGATCTCTGAATCTTAGCAGGTTTAGGTCTGGTTAGCACTTTGATGAGAGACTGCCTAGGAATACCAGGTGCTTTAAGCTTTTGGGTTTTCTTTCCTACTTATATAATGTACTGGCGATTAGATTGGCTGGTCTTTAAATAGCCCTCTCTTTGCAGCAGTCTTCGCTTACGGCCATACCAACCTGGCTATGCCCGATCTCGTCTCATCTCGGAAGCTAAGCAGGTTTGGGCCTGGTTAGTACTTGGATGGGAGACAGCCTGGGAATACCAGGTGCTGTAAGCTTTTTGGACATTTTTCACTTAGTATATAATAATTTTGCCAAAAAATAGAGTCAATGCCCGATCTTTGAATATTAGCAGGTTTGGGCCTGGTTAGTACATGGATGGGAGACTGCCTGGGAATACCAGGTGCTTTAATCTCTTTGGAAAATTTCACGAATTATATAATAATCTTTCATTAAAAAAAAAAAAAAAAAAATTGAGTCTATGCCCGATCTCTGAATCTTAGCAGGTTTAGGTCTGGTTAGCACTTTGATGAGAGACTGCCTAGGAATACCAGGTGCTTTAAACTTTTGGGTTTTCTTTCCTACTTATATAATGTACTGGCGATTAGATTGGCTGGTCTTTAAATAGCCCTCTCTTTGCAGCAGTCTTCGCTTACGGCCATACCAACCTGGCTATGCCCGATCTCGTCTGATCTCGGAAGCTAAGCAGGTTTGGGCCTGGTTAGTACTTGGATGGGAGACCGCCTGGGAATACCAGGTGCTGTAAGCTTTTTGGACATTTTTCACTTAGTATATAATAATTTTGCCAAAAAATAGAGTCAATGCCCGATCTTTGAATATTAGCAGGTTTGGGCCTGGTTAGTACTTGGATGGGAGACCGCCTGGGAATAGCAGGTGCTGTAAGCTTTTTGGACATTTTTCACTTAGTATATAATAATTTTGCCAAAAAATAGAGTCAATGCCCGATCTCTGAATATTAGCAGGTTTGGGCCTGGTTAGTACATGGATGGGAGACTGCCTGGGAATACCAGGTGCTGTAAGCTTTTTGGACATTTTCACTTAGTATATAATAATTTTGCCAAAAAATAGAGTCAATGCCCGATCTCTGAATCTTAGCAGGTTTAGGTCTGGTTAGCACTTTGATGAGAGACTGCCTGGGTAACCAGGTGCTTTAATCTCTTTGGAAAATTTCACGAATTATATAATAATCTTTCATTAAAAAAAAAAAAAAAAAAAAAAAAAGAGTCAATACCCGATCTCTGAATCTTAGCAGGTTTAGGTCTGGTTAGCACTTTGATGAGAGACTGCCTAGGAATACCAGGTGCTTTAAAACAGGAAACAGATGATTCTTCTGCACAATCTGACTTTGCTGCAGCCTGGAATTGAACTACTGGTTTTCGTCTGGTCAGAGGAGAACTGACCCCCCAACTGAGCCTGGTTTCTCCCAAGGTTTTTTTCTCCATTCTGTCACCGATGGAGTTTCGGTTCCTTGCCGCTGTCGCCTCTGGCTTGCTTAGTTGGGGTCACTTCATCTACAGCGATATCATTGACTTGATTGCAAATAAAAACAGACACTATTTCAACTGAACAGAGATGACATAACTGAATTCAATGATGAACTGCCTTTAACTATCATTTTGCATTATTGAGACACTGTTTTCCAAATGAATGTTGTTCAGTGCTTTGACGCAATGTATTTTGTTTAAAGCACTATATAAATAAAGGTGATTGATTGATTGATTTAAGCTTTTGGGTTTTCTTTCCTACTTATATAATGTACTGGTGATAAGATTGGCTGTTCTTTAAATAGCCCTCTCTTTGCAGCAGTCTTCGCTTACGGCCATACCAACCTGGCGATGCCGGATCTCGTCTGATCTCGGAAGCTAAGCAGGTTTGGGCCTGGTTAGTACTTGGATGGGAGACCGCCTGGGAATACCAGGTGCTGTAAGCTTTTTGGACATTTTTCACTTAGTATATAATAATTTTGCCAAAAAATAGAGTCAATGCCCGATCTCTGAATATTAGCAGGTTTGGGCCTGGTTAGTACATGGATGGGAGACTGCCTGGGAATACCAGGTGCTGTAAGCTTTTTGGACATTTTTCACTTAGTATATAATAATTTTGCCAAAAAATAGAGTCAATGCCCGATCTCTGAATATTAACAGGTTTGGGCCTGGTTAGTACATGGATGGGAGACTGCCTGGGAATACCAGGTGCTTTAATCTCTTTGGAAAATTTCACGAATTATATAATAATCTTTCATTAAAAAAAAAAAAAAAAAAAAAAAAAAAGTCAATGCCCGATCTCTGAATCTTAGCAGGTTTAGGTCTGGTTAGCACTTTGATGAGAGACTGCCTAGGAATACCAGGTTCTTTAAGCTTTTGGGTTCTCTTTCCTACTCATATAATGTACTGGCGATTAGATTGGCTGGTCTTTAAATAGCCCTCTCTTTGCTGCTGTCTTCGCTTACGGCCATACCAACCTGGCTATGCCCGATCTCGTCTGATCTCGGAAGCTAAGCAGGTTGGGCCTGGTTAGTACTTGGATGGGAGACCGCCTGGGAATACCAGGTGCTTTAAACTTTTGGGTTTTCTTTCCTACTTATATAATGTACTGGCGATTAGATTGGCTGGTCTTTAAATAGCCCTCTCTTTGCTGCTGTCTTTGC